>NC_088920.1:32955000-33052500 GCF_038396675.1 Hydra vulgaris
GTAGTTGAGTATTCTGTGGTTTTCTATTATAATATAATAATTTTTATTATTTTATTTTATCGTTTACATTATAGTCTATTAATTTTTGCCATTTTTATTAAAAAATTTTATTTATTATTTATTCTATATATTTATCTAAATTTATATATATATATATATATATATATATATATATATATATATTTATCTTTTTCTTTATTTATTTATTTATATGTATTTGTTTTAATTTTAAATTTGTTATATTATTTGGTATTGTATTCACATCTTTCACTATCCATACTATTTCTTCAAAAATATTAGTGCTTTCCAAACTTGGGTGTAATTAGGGTTTTGGCTGTTCGTAGTAAAGTCTTTTTTTACAGAGATACAAATGATTCTTCAAGTGAGGACATCATACTATTTCTTGGTAAAGTAGATTAAAATTGTGCAAAATTTAAAAAAACACCAGATAAAGATTGGTATTATTGAATGATTGAACTGCATCAAATGGAGTTAGGTGATTCTATATGTGGGACATGTAATGCTGAATATTTTCACCATTACATATTTCTTTCAGCAACAAAAAGACATGATGCAACAATACTTCGTTTGAATATTGGATTTTTGAATATATATATATATATATATATATATATATATATATATATATATATATATATATATATATATTATATATATATATACATGCTTCAGGGATTATCTAGTCATATTTTAAAAATCTGGAAAATTTTTTCTTAAAAATATCAGGAAAATACTTTTATTTCCGGAAAAATTCCAGAAATAAAAATGCATTTTGTTTAACTAAGGGGATGTTTATATGAGTTGAGATGGTCTGGTTAACCAGGCTGAATAAAAAAATTAAAACATATATAAATAAATCTTTACATTGGAATTTTAATTTACACTTAAATAATGCATTTTTATTTTTATTTAATAATAATAAAAATGGATTATTTAAGTGTAAATTAAATTAATAACAAATTTATGCCTATGATTGGATAAAAAAAATGGCATGAATTACTTTATCCAATCAGCTGCATTTATAAGCAGGGCTGGCAAACTTGTTTAAGTTTATATGAAAAAAAATTGTCTTAACTGGGTGGGATCCCACTAAAATTAGGCGAGATCTCAATTATCGGGGACTAGTTGGTTTGTCATATAAACAAGTTTTGTTAATAACTTTTATAAGTAAATATTAAGTATGACAAGATCTTGTTTAAGTGTCAGTCCAAAAAATATTTAAATATCAGAAAAAAATAAAATTTCATAAAAATATCCCAAATTCTGGAAATATCCAAAAAAATATAATCCCTTATGCTTAGATAACATCACTGATGTCACACTGAAATAGCCTGTAATCAGGGTTGAAGAAGGGAGGGGGAGAGGAGGGTTTCAGTTCATACATGGATTATCTTATAGCCTGCTGCTGCAAAGGAGTGTCATTACATCAACTATAGGTTTTGCATGGGGCAGCAATCTTTTCTTTCATTACTCTTCTTTTTTTTTCTTCTTTTTCTAAAAACGCTGTATGCTATAAAGGTAGGAAAAACAAGTAACAACTTGTTATCCATTAACACTATAGTAGAGATATATATATATATATATATATATATATATATATATATATATATATATATATATATATTATATATATATATATATATATATATATATATATATTATATATATATATATTATACATATATATATATATATACATAAATATATATCTATATATAATATGTATATACATATATATACTATATATACATATATATGTATATATATACATATCTATATATATACATATCTATATATATACATATATATGTATATATATACATATATATGTATATATATACATATATATGTATATATATACATATACAACTCTCGGAATTAAGAAAAATGAGGTCGGCAATAAATCGCCGACCTCGAACTGTTAGAGGCGGCATAAGGTTGGCAAAAAAAATTGATACAAAGGGGTTACCATAAAACATAGAAACAAGGTCGGCAGTTAGGTCGTTTGCCGACTTCAAACACTTAAGGTCGTCAGTTAGGTCGGCATTGCCGAATGCCGACTCTAATTCTGAGGGTTGTATATATATAATATATATATATATATATATATATATATATATATATATATATATATATATATTTAAATGTATAAATTTACATATGTATAAATATGTATATATATATATATATATACATATATATATATAAATATATATATGTATATATGTTTATATTTATATATAAGTGCATATAAATATATATATATATATATATATTTATATATATAAATATATACATGTACATATATATATATAAATATATATATTTATATATATATATATATATATATATAAATATATATATTCATATATATTTATACATATAAATATATATATATTTATGTGTATAAATATATATATGTATAAATATATATGAATATATATATATATATATATTTATATATATACATATATATATGTTTATGTATAAATATATATATATATATATATATATATATATATATATATATATATATATATATAAATTTGAGTTAATGCATTTTCTGTTGACTTTTATGTCAGTAATTTTATACATCTCTTTAAATTTATAAATATACTTTATCACAATCTATCATTCAACACTGGGTAGCCATCGTTTTCCTAAAAAAAATTTAATCAGATAAATTGGAGCTAATTCAACCCTTGTTGTTAAACCCAACTTTGTGTTCAGAGTATAATTTCTTAAACTCCAGAAAAACCAAACTAATATCAAGCATTTTTGTTTATGCTCTTACAAGTTATTTATGCAAGCAATTTTTTTTTAAGTCATTACATAGTGAACCTTTTAGATTCATAAATTTCAAAATCTCTCTGTTTACCAATATTTTCAAATGGTTGTCCTTTTATAGTCTCAGATTTAGAAAGTGTCCCTTTTTGATTTGTTTTTGAACTTTCCTAACAAGATACTCAGAAATTTAAAATGTTTTGCAAGTTTTTTCAATGGACCAACTTTCAAAAATTAATATTAGGAACTGAACTTTTTCTTCACAGTTATTTTGACTTTTTCCTTTATTGCAATAAATGTTTGTAGAGTGTAAAGTTTCATAATTTATTACAACTGTGTACCCTATTTTTAAAGCTCACAAAGTGAAAGTAATTTATGTTATTTAAGAAAGTGATTTTTGACAGACCACTGCAAGTGTTTAATAAACTTTAGATGCATTTTTTTTTATCACCAGCGGTTTTTTATCACCAGCGGTTACACTAAGTAAATAAACTAAAAAAAGTAATTTTTAATAAGTTACAAAAGTTTTGCACCGCCTTTCAATAGATAATTAAATCTGATAATCAACTGATAATCATATTTTAAAAAAAACTTTCTAATTTTGTTTTATGCAGCTTTGAGGTAAAATAACTTGAAAACTGTTTGAAATCTATCAAATATGACTACAAAAGTAGATTATTTGTGTAAAAAACCATTATTATACAAAACTTTCAGTTTCACTGTTTATTTACAAAGTTAAAGTTAGTCAAAGATTACTCAAGTTTTGTCAATTTTGATCGATATTGATTCAATCATGACTCTTGAAAGTTTTGGTCAATTAACCTGAAATTTTCAGGGTGATGTTTTTTACATAAAATGTGTGGGTAGTCAAAATTAGAGGCAAATCTAAAGTGATACTTTAGCTACTACATGGCTATTTTTAAAAAGTCAAAAAAAAAATGTATTTTCATATGAAATGGCCTAAAAAATGTTGTAACAACACATTTTTAAAAAATATATTATTAATCTATTTTTTAAAAATCAACTGTAACCCCTCATTATTAACTTTGGTTAATTAATATTGGCTATTGTTAATTAATATTGCTGTATCATTAACCTCTATAACATGCAAAGTTATGGAAACATTTATAAGAGAAGCAATAATGACTCATCTCTTGGAAAATAAATTGTTGTCAAAAAATTAACATGGCTTTGTAGAAAATAGGACTTGTGTAACAAATTTACTAAAAACATTAGACATTTTAATAACAAGCATGAGTGAAAAATGAGCGAGCTAAAATAAACAGAAAATTAGATATTTACTACTGCATTTGAAACTGAAACTTTTATTCTCTACTAGTTTGAAAAAAGTAATGTATTGAATGGGAAAATTGTAGCAATGACTTTAGATGGATGGAGTAATGTGCATAACAAGCCAATAATTTGTGTCACTGTAATTGCACAAAATATTAATATTTTAGTAGAAACAATTAGTACTTCTTATCATTCTTATACTGTTGAATATCTTACACAATTTGCAAGAGAAGCAATAGAATCTGTAATGCATAAATTTGGATGCACAATAAAAAGCCTTGTGACTGACAATGCAGCTTATATGAAACCAATGTGACAAGTGTTGTCGTCTGAAGGAAATATAATAATAACTTATGGCTGTGCTGCTCATATGCTAAATCTTTTAGCAAATAATCTTAACATTAAAAATGTGAGCAAGTTTGTTACACAGATAATAAAATATATACAAAATAGTCATCAAGCTGGAGCAAATTATAGAGAAAATGGAGGAACAAAATTACTTTTTCCTACTGAAACATGCTGGAATTTTATATGTGACTCATTAGAAAAATGTCAATAACTGGAGCATCATTTTAACAATGTTTGAAAGAAATTGAGACTTGTATGTGGAATGCAAGTCTCAATTTTTTTTTTGAAAAAATTTGAGATTGGTAAAGTAAGTGACATACAGATTTTGTTGAAAATATTAAAACCAATTGGGGTTGCTCTAGATAATTTGCAAAGAGATCAAACAAAAATAAGTGATACTGTTGAAATTTTTAAGTATTCAGTTGATAAACATGTTACCAAAAAAAATAAAAAATTTTTCCATGTTTATCACTACCATGTTTATCATGAAAGTGATAAACATGGTAGTGACAACAGTGAAAGACTGTCAGGGACGCTCATTTCCTTGCAAACACCCTAGATCTTAGATATTTTGGATCTAATCTTTCTGAAAATGAAAATGAAGTTGCAATCACTTTTGCAAATAAAGAATTTAAAAACTTGTTACCAATAATACCCAAGTTGAAAGCCAAATCTGCTCCACTCAATAAAAGCTATTTGTATAGTGAATTTACTTTAAAGCTATCACAGAGTGGTGGAAATCTCTAAAATCTTTGGCCTGCAACATTATTATGGATAATGAAGGCTTGTTAAACACACCAGCCTCTAGTGCTGGAATTTAAAGAATTGTTTCTACTTTTGGGCTTGTTCATTCCAAGTTAAGAAACAAGATAGAAGTAGAAAAAGCCGCAAAGCTTGTTTTTATATACAGAGCATTAAATAATTATGTATTGATTGATGAGTTACAGCAGTAATGTTAATAGAAAATATAATTTACCAAGAAAAATTACTAATGTTATTTTTAATTTAAAAAGTTGAGTAAATATGTTGTTGTTGTTTTTTTTAAAAATGAATTTAAACCAAAAGAACCATGGTTTTTGGTTGTTTTTTTTTTTAATAGTTTTTTTGCAACCCTGCTTTGCTTTAACTCATCAATATCCCAATATCCAATGAAAAAAAATTATATTCAGATATTAATGAATTCTAAATTCAAAAAACATTTTTTTATAAACAATCATGAATACAACAAAAGAAAAACACAAACACTAAAGAAAATTACAAAAAATAATTTATAATATATAATATTTGAATTCCTTTTCTCAAAAAGAAATTTTATTTAATTCTTTTAAATGAGAGAAATGTAATTTTTATTATTATTACTGTTTGAAAATGAATATTAGTAATATTAGTAATGAATGTGTAAAAAAACTAACCAGCATTAACTTCAATTTAAAAAACCTCTGGGGAACATACCAGAGGTTTCTTTAATTGTTTTAATAATAATTTTATGGAAAACCATAAAATAAAACTTAGTGACAAATAAAAATAGGTTTAATCATGCTTAATGGTAAGTGGTAAATGCTCTCACTAAGCATATACTCTTTACCTTTCGGGTTCTCTACTCTTGATTACTGGTTCCTTTGAATTTTGGATTTGGGATTAAAGACGGACATTATAATATTCTTTGCCAAATCCTCTGCTGAAAAAGCATTATTAAAATTAGCTGAGCCATACAGTTGACATGCCAATCAGGGTTTTGGTAACAATAATGATGAGAACACTGTCTTATGGGAATATAAAACTGCTGAGATCTTTGCTGATACAACAGGAGTAGCGTTAGATCAATTATTATCAGATAGAAGACAATCTTAGAATTAGTACACTTCAGTTATGAGTTTACTCATAACTGAAGCGTACAAATTCTAAGATTGCAGGAATACTTTTTGAGTATAACTTAACTTAAGCGTACTAATTCTAAGTTTACAGGAATATTTTTTGAGTACAATTCCTGTACTCGATAAGTATTCCTGGTATGTGATTTACCAATTCTTTATAAGCTCTCAGAACAAAAAATATATATATAAAAACTACTTTGCCTGAAGTTTTGTCTTTGTTAATGACATAATAACAAAATAAAGTGTTTTTTAAACACAGAAAAGTTAAATAATACATCATTTTTGTTTTTGGAATCCAAACTATTTATAATAAAGAATATATGCACGTGTTTCGGTTTCGGTAATCTAATTTTTTTTTATTTATATTTGCCTTTGTGCAAGTAAAATGAAAATAAAAATGTTTAACACACATATGTATGTTTAACACGTTTTTTATATACACTTAAAACTATTTTTTTAAATATTTGGTATTCTATTATATGTTATATTCTACTATATGTTAAACTTTATTATGTGTTATATTATATTATATTATATGTTATTGCAGAACATAATGCAAGCATTGTGTTTCACGATTTATTTTATTTTTTAATATTTTATTACATTTAGAACAATTGTAACTGTTACAGCAATAAATATTACTATTACTTACTATTACTATAGCAAACACCTATAAAATCCACACAAAAATGTTCTTACCAGCTTTTCCATTGACTATATTTTCAATAATTAGTTCTGAAATAAATGCATTCTGTGCATCATCCCAAAGATTAGAAGCATATACTTTCATGTTTTCAAAATCTTTAGGCATAGAATTTTCAACTGAATAAACATAAACATCATCTATATAAACAGTTAAAAAGTATGAACTATTCATGAAAGCTTGATATATTTTAACCTTGTACCATTGATTCAAATCGAGTGGATTTGTACTATTGCAGTAATTACGATTATCATTAACTGCAACACAAATAACAAGTTTTCCAGAGCCATCTTTATGAAACCAGACACCTGGATTTCTGTCACCATATACATCACAGTTATTTCCTAAGGTTAAATGAAGAACGTTTTTTAAACCCTCAGAGTAACTTATGGCTTTTAAGTTAAAGGAGACGATGTACTCCTTTTTTAAAACATTCAATGTTCCAAGAATTAAACCTCGAGTGACAATAAATTCTTTTCCAAGATTAATTAACTCTAAATTTAAATAACATTTCTTTAAAAAAAATCATACAACAAAAAAAAAAACACAAACACTAAAAAAAATTACAAAAAATAATTTATAATATATATCTAAATTCCATTACTCAAAAAGAAACTTTATTCATTTTTTTAAATCAGAGAAACTTCATTTTTACTTTAACTACTGTTTGAAAATGAATATTTGTAATGAATGTGTAAACATATAAATGAAATATGTAGTGGAAATAGAAACTCTAGATAAAGTATCTTTTAATGGGTGAGATAAAATAACAAGCAATTGCACAGTAAATCTTTTAGCCTGCAAAATTCTACACAGCAAACTTGGAGACAAATTAATGATAAATTGTTACCAAATTCCAGATAACCCTTTGAAGACAGAGAGACAGTTTTGTACCACCCATTATAATATGCAGATGCTTAGATCTACGCATACATCTACCCACACATTGAAAATTTTAAATATAGCAACTTGCAACCTATAATTAAATAACTACTGTAACTCTCATTGTCCTCAAAGGGATAAAATGATGACATAAATTATATAATTTTATAATAGGTTTCAATTATTAAAGATTATTAAAAAATAATTTATTAATCTTTAAGTAGTCAAGTAGAGAAGTGTTTTTATTTTCTTGTTAATATAAAATTTATGTTAGAGGTGGTACAATTGTTTGGACTTCATTACAAAATATTTGGGGAAAAGATGATTTGTTGCCTTGTAACTTAAAGAAATTTGTCAAAAACTTTAAAAAATGTCAAAGATAGACATGAATCATTTTTTAGATGGAAATTCAACAAAATGTTATCATACGTTTGTAAAATATTGGCTTAACGTATTTGTTAGATGCAAGCCATTTTTCTTTAAAATAGCTAGAACAGGTGGCATAAATACTGAAAATTTAAAATCAAAAACGGGACCATTATTCTGGGTATATAAAAAAAACTTTTATTAATCAATAAACGATTACAAACTAAAAATGATATTTGCGATATTTTGCGAGAACTTTTTTAAAAACAGTTATTTTTAAATTTGGCGGTAGTTTATGATGCATAATTTATGCTATTTGTTACTGCATTTTTTAGATAAAATTGAATATTCGTCATTTTAAGGATACTATATAGAAATGTCAAAATAACTAATAAAAAAAAACTAACTAGCATTAACTTCAATAAAAAAAACCGGAGAACATACCAAAATAAAACTTGGAAACAAATAAACTAGGTTTAATCATGCCTAAGTGGTAAATGCTCTCACTAAGCATAAATTCTTTACCTTTGAGGGTTTTTTGGCTCTACTCTCGACTGCTGACTCTTTTAATTATATATAAATTTGGGATTAAAGACGGACATTATAACATTCTTTGCCATATCCGCTGCTGAAAAGCATTAACAATATTAGAAATATTCAAAAAATGGTTGAAAGAGAAGCTAAGCTAGGGCTTCCCTACGTCCTAGTACACCGGTTTTAAGCTCTGTGTCCCAGTGTCCCTGTCAAAGGACTAGCTGTCCCGGTCATTATAAAATTATAATACATTTAAAAAATCTGCTACAATTCATAAAACTCGTAAAAATATTGATATGCGCACGCACGGCATATGCACAAAACACGTAAAAATATTGATATGCACACCACCTTTTACGTTTAGAAAACATTTTGTTTCGTAAGTGTTTTCTTAATAAAACTTTTCAAAGGAAAAAGAATTTTATTTCGCAATGCAATGATTTCCTAATTCAGTATCTTTTTAAATAAAAAGAACATGCTTAAAATTTTAAGTAAGACTCAACATCATGCCTATTATCTGTTACGTATTGACGTTGATTTCTTATTATTAGTAGTAACAGAGTAATTCCATGTCAATTGAGCCAGGCCATGTCACCATACATCTCAGATTTTGCTGATTTTTATGCAATTGAGAGTACTTAGTAAAACAAGAAATTCTTGAAAATTTTAGCCTCTAGCTCCAAGAGGATCCTGAAATATGATCATTTTACTTTCAACTGATCTTGGCCAGGCCCCTCTTGTCCTCTCAGAACTGAGACCTTTGTTTAAAGGTTCCAAGTCACATAGCTTTAAAAATATTTGATATTTTGACTTAAAAATGTGTACCTGACTATTTTCAAGATTGAAGAATTCAATGAAATAATCAAAAATATAAAAAAATATTTTTAAGTACCTGTAATTATCAATTTAAATCAATTTAGGCAATTTTTTATATACCTGATTTTGATGCTCAAGAAACCCACGTGGCCTTGATGATATTAAAAAAAAATATTTTACACATTATTATAAATTTTATGATCTTTCAGAAAACATAAGAATTTTTTTGTAGCGGAATCTTGCAATACATTTTCCACTACCTTTCAGACTAGCTAGAGCTATGAAAATTTCTGTATTTTTTTAATGTCAATAAACGAGAGAAAGAATTAAAAAAGAGCCCAAGAAACTAGGGGAGGGGGCTGGGGGCATGTGCCCCACTTTTAAGAGCAGAATCTTGAGATGGATTTTTCACTATCTTTCAGATAAGCTGCAGCTCTGAAACTTTCAGCATTTGTGTAGTCCTGATGAACATGCGTTAAAATTGTTTCAGGATAGACGACCAGATAGTCCATGGGGCTGGGGCACCTGGGACCATGCCCCACTTTTTTTCGCAAAAAAAATTTTTTTTTTCTTCAAAACTTATTTAAGATAACTTTAAAACTATTGTCTTCAAATTTTTTTTTAGATTTTCATTTTTAACAACGTTAAACATTTTATATGTTTAACAATGTTATCAATGTTTCCCAAAAGTTTGGGAAACATTGATAACATTGCTTCCCAAATTTTTGTGATTTATATTTGTTCCATTTGGTTTTGATCATTCTATGTTCAATAATCTTTTAAAAATGTTTTAAGAAACTTAATTTTTATAAGAACTTTGATTTGCATGTATAAGATTAAAAACAGTCTAAAGTAATGATTTTAACAGAATTTTATTTTGTATAATTTAAAATTTGAATTAAAAAAGAAAAATATATTTTGCTAATTCTAAAATGGTAACAGCAAGTTGTTAACAGAAACAAAAAACATCCTGTCATTACACTAGTATAGAAAAAATTTGTTACCTATTAAAGTCATCATTAACATTTTTAACATTAACAAATTGAGTATAATTAAACTTTGTGAAAAGGAAACTTTTTTTTTGTCAAAGTAAGATAAAAGAAATCAATCACTGTTTAGTTTTGTATTACCATGGTGATTGCTTAAGTTGCTTTCATTAAATTAATTACTATTGGTTTCTCACTTTTAAATTAATCTCAAATTGTTTTTAGTGTTACAGTAAAAATGGATTCATGTGATTTTGGAAAAAAGTTAAATGATACTTGTCATAAACTAAGTTATTGTAGAAAGATTGATTTAAAGAAATTTGATTGCTATGGAGAAGATGCCAGAGAAAACAGTAAGTAGAACACAACACATGCAAAAGCGCCTTATTTTATGTAATCTTAAAGAACTTTATGTTTCTTTTAAAACTAAATATCTCAAGAAGTTATTGGATTTTCTAAGTTTTGCAGTTTAAGACCAAAATGGTGTATAACTGTTGGAGCATCAGGCACTCATTCTGTTTGAGTATGTACCCTCTACCAAAATGCAATACTCTTGACCAATGCTATACAAATAAAATGTACTTACAAAGATCTTATGACAAAAGTTGTTTGTGATGTTACAAGTAATGAGTGTATGGTTCATCGATGTCCGAACTGTCCAGGTATAGTTTCTTTAAAGAAGTTTCTGGATGCACAACTAATTGACAATGACAAGAAGGTGTCATTCAATCAGTGGCAGAAAACAGACAGAACAACATTGATCTATCAGACAACAACAATGGAAGAATACAAATTGATGTTATCAAAAGCAATAAACAAGTTAACAGCTCATTCCTACATTGCAAAATGTCAAGCAAGATATCTAAAGCAACAAAAGGAAAATTTAGCAAAAGACTGCTGTATTGTCTTAGGTGACTTTGCAGAAAACTTTACTTTTGTGATTCAAGATGAAATCCAAAGTTACCATTGGTGCAAAAGTCAATGCACATTGCACCCCGTTGCCCTCTATTTATTAAACGAAAATGACCAACTTGAAGAAAAATCGTTTTGCTTCATGTCAGAAGATAATGAGCATGACACTGGTTTTGTGTATGAAGTTCAAACACAAATAGTTAACTATTTAAAAGAATATCATCCTAAAATTTCAAAGATTCTTTATTTTTCTGATGGTTGTGCTGCACAGTATAAAAATCACAAAAACCTTTACAATATCTGTCTCCATAAAAATGATTTTGACATTGATGCAGAGTGGACATTTTTTGCTACAAGCCATGGTAAGTCACTATGGGATGGTATTGGTGGCACTGTAAAACGATTAACTACAAATGCAAGTCTACAAAGGCCCATAAATGACCAGATATTGATTTGTAACAAAATGTTTGACTACTGTACTAACAATATTAAAGGGATTATTTTTTTTAAGATTGAAAAAGAAAGACTGACAGAATTGCGCACCACTTTGAAAACACGTTTTGAGCTAAGTAAAACAATTCCTGGAACTAGGAGCTATCATCAATTTAAACCAGAATCTATAGATACTATTAGCTTAAAACGAACAAGTGAAGATGTTCATATAACAGGCATTTTTCTTTTTCTGGAATTCAAAGTTCTCAAAATGATCAGCAAAATAACATTGATGCCTTGAAATTGGGTGAATTCATTATGTGTAAATATGATGCGTTTGATTGTATTGGTATGATCAATGAAATTGATAATATAGAGCAAGATGTTATGATAACGCTCATGCACCCGCACGGTCCTTTTAATAAACTTTTCTGGCCATCTAGAGTAGATGAGTTTTGGGTGAAAACTACCAACATAACTTGTATAATTGATGCACCTGTAACAACAAATGGACATTTTTATACTTTGACCGTCGATGCATCTAAGCTAATCTTAACATTATATTGGCTTTCTTTTTTTTGTATTTTATTTTGTAAATAATGAAGTAAAACAGAACAAATATAAAGCAATAACAACTTTTGAATACAATATTTTCAAAGTTATCTTAAATTTAAGACACATTTATGTGTTTTAAAAAAAAAAAAAAAATTTTTGAGAAAAAAAGTGGGGCATGGTCCCAGGTGCCCCAGCCCCAAGGACCATTTGGTCGTCTGACCTGAAACAATTTTAACGCATGTTCATCAGGACTACACAAATGCTGAAAGTTTCAGAGCTGCAGCTTATCTGAAAGATAGTGAAAAATCCATCTCAAGATTCTGCTCAAAAAAAAGGGGGACATGCTCCCAGCCCCCTCCCCTAGTTTCTTGGGCTCTTTTTTAATTCTTTCTCTCGTTTATTGACACTAAAAAAATACAAAAATTTTCATAGCTCTAGCTAGTCTGAAAGGTAGTGGAAAATGTATTGCAAGATTCCGCTACAAAAAAGTGGGGCCTGTGCCCCCTTATCCATATATGGAAATCCATATACTTGCAGATCAAAATTCTTATGTTTTCTGAAAGATCATAAAATTTATAATAATTTGTAAAATATTTTTTTTTAATATCATCAAGGCCACGTGGGTTTCTTGAGCATCAAAATCAGGTATATAAAAAATTGCCTAAATTGATTTAAATTACAGGTACTTAAAAATATTTTTTTAAATTTTTGATTATTTCATTAGATTCTTCAACCCTGAAAATAGTCAGGTACAAATTTTTAAATCAAAATATCAAATATTTTTTAAGCTATGTGACTTGGAACCTTTAAACAAAGGTCTCAATTCTGAGAGGACAAGAGGGGCCAGGCCAAGATCAGTTGAAAGTAAAATGATCATATTTTCAGGATCCTCTTGGAGCTAGAAGCTAAAATTTTCAAGAATTTCTTGTTTTACTAAGTACTCTCAATTGTATAAAAATCAGCAAAATCTGAGACGTATGGTGACATTTTTGAAATTTTCTGGCTCAATTGACATGGAATTACCCAACAGATTGAGTTTTAATTATTAGTTTTAAACTTTACAAAACATGCCAAAAAGGAAGTGTCACTTTTCAGACGATTTTACAAAAAAACTGGCCTTGTATCATAAAAGCAAAAAGTGAATACAAAGCATTTTGTTCAATTTGCAATATTTTTATATCGGTGAGTCATGGTGGAAAGTCAAGCATAAGAGATCACGTTAAATTAGGTAATCACAGTTCCAGATTAATGTCTTTTCTGATAATACATACATCTCCAGAAGATATTTTAACAAGTGCTACGGAATAAACAACTGCATATAAAACAGTTAAACACCATCAGACATTTAGTTCATTAG
This sequence comes from Hydra vulgaris, assembly GCF_038396675.1. Lineage (NCBI taxonomy): Eukaryota > Metazoa > Cnidaria > Hydrozoa > Anthoathecata > Hydridae > Hydra > Hydra vulgaris. The sequence goes on from NC_088920.1 coordinate 32,968,864, forward strand.
ACTGCACAACTGAACTCAATTCCATCATGTTTCCAGATTCCAAAATTGCAACCAAACAATATACTACAAGAACAAAAGCAACTGTTCTAATTAAAAATCTGTTAGCACCTCATTCTGTAGAGATAATTAAACAAGAATTACAAAAGGTTCCTTTTTATGGAATTTCTACAGATTCAAGTTATCAAAAATACATGAAGATGTTTCCAACACTCATATATATTATTTCATGTAATGTGATGGCCTAAAAGTTAAACTTCTTGAGTTGCAAACTTTGCCTAATGAAACCGCCGATACATTACCAGCGTTTTGTAGAGATACATTGAATAATTATAATATTCCAGCAAAAGGCCTGGGGCTGATAATACTAATAATAATTTTGGAGGGAGAGAAAGACACGGAATGAATAATGTGTTTTACAAGTTAAAAGAAACATTGTCTGCAAATATTGCAGGATTATTCATTCCGTGCCTTTTTCTCCCTCCAAAATTAATATTAGTATTATCAGCCCCAAATGCCACCAGACCTTTTGTTGAATAATGCATCATTCATAACACAGCTTCTACTGCCACCGATAACTTGTTGATTGATATAGAATCTGTAATTTTAAAATTTTATAAATTTTTTTCAATAAACACAATAAGGAATGAAAGACTTAAATATTTCCGCGAGTCCGCTGAATTAACATATAACAACATATTATCACCATCAAGAGTAGGTGGTTAACGCTCTTTCCGGCAAATCAAAAAATGCTAAAGTTGTGGAAACCATTGAAGAATTTTTTTTTGGAAGAAGAAAATCCCCAAAAGTAATAATAGATTTTTTCAAAAATCCATTATCAGAAGTATACACTTTATTTGTACACAGTCAGGTGTGTTTGTTTGAAAAACAAATTAGGAAACTCGAAAGTTGATTATAACTGTTATTGAAGTAAAAAATATTATGGAGGACTTGAAAAAACAATTAAAGCACTAAAAAATATTTTAAAGGACTTGAAAAAACAACTGAAAGATTAAGTAATAAGTTTTTAGGTATTCAAGCAAGCCAAGCGTACAATAAATTAAAAAATACTCCCTCCGTTCCAAAATACTGTTCCGATTTCACGGTTTTTTTTGTACCGAAATACTATTCTTATTTGATTTTATTACTAATTTTGATAAGAAAAAAATCAAATATTTTTATTAAATAAATTTTTTGAGAAAATGAAAACTATTTGAAAACTTGCATTATGGGCCACTGTGAAGGGGGCTGAGGGGGTCATACCGAGGTCATACCCCATACTTTTTTTCAATGTTTTTTTTTTACTTAATTAGGTTTTTTGTAGTATATTATCTATTAATTTAGGCTTTTTTGGTGCTTCGCCGTCCCCTACCCTTTTAAATGTCATGCCATGGCCTATGTGTATGCGCATATACACACAATTGCGTAGCTATATACCACAACTAACCAAAACTAGGCTATCCCTCAATCTTATTTTTGCATATTTATTAATCATGATTATATATGAAATTATAATAAACTAAATCAAAAATCCAGATTCTTTATTGCTGTAAACATTTAAAGGGTTTTCTTAGAATGCCAATTTCTCTTTTTGTTCGACAAAAAGAGAAATTGGCAAGTTTCCTTGGTTGATTAATCGATTCTTTCCAATATGAGGTTGTTTGTGTTCACTTACTTCAATTCTGACTGTTTCTCTTTGCAGGCTCTTTATTTAAAAATGGCCAAATGCCAATCTTTCCATCAAACCTATCATTTGTATGTTGGACAAATCTTGGTCTCGCTACGGCGGTTAGGAACATAATTTTTATGATGAAATTCTTTGATTTTACATGTCGATAGGGTTCAGGTTTATCAATCTCCAAGTATTACCGTCCTGATTCTTCTGTCAAATATACATTTTTCATCTACATGAATCGTGTTCAACATATTTACAAACTGAATTGTACCATTTGCGAAAAATTGTAAGTGAGAACGAATAAATTCAATACGATGCTTCCTATTTTGATCTGTTAAAAAAGGTTTCACTGCTGACGTGCACACTCTCAGATCACCAGTCTTAAGTCGATAATGGGTTGTTGTTGGAATATTTAAAGATCCTGCCAATGATCGAATGGTTTTACGTTTGTTCAAAGGGATTTTACTGATTCTTCCTTTCAGTTGATGACTTTTCTTTTTTCGTCCACGTTTTGCCTTTTTTTTAGAACACACATTTGATGGCACACTTTTTTGTCCACGATGACAAAGGTTGCTTAATGTTTTAGTGCAAAGGCTAAATTTTTCAGCAGTATTTTTAATTAAACCCTTTTTTAGTTTTCCACTAATGCTTTGGGATAACAACTCATAGTAAATCACTCTACGTTTCTCGTTTGTAAATTCACGTGCATCTCTTTTATTCATTTTGCGAAAACTTAGTTGTAATTTTTAAAGTAACATAAATTGTTACTTTTTTAAATTTAAAACATATTGTTATTTCAGTAGAAAAATTCAATAAAAACGCCACAAAATAAACATCTGACTATATTTGTTACAGAATTAAAACAATAAAGTCATCAATTGAGCATAAAGTATTTAAACTAAATGGTTTTAACCACTATTAAATAATTTATTACTGGTTAAGAACTTTTAAAAAGCTGTTAGTATTTTCTTTTTTCCACTAAAAAAGATGAAATGTTATTAAATTTTTAAGTTTATAATTTATTTTTAACAAATCGGAACAGTATTTTGGAACAAAATATTTTACAAAAAAAACATCCTAAAAATTAATGGTGTAATGGTATTATATAATATTATCAGAATAAATTTTTTATAACATTATAGAAAAACGTCTATATTTTATATAAAAAATGTGTTTAATTAAAAGCATAATTTATTTTCAATAACTCTTTACATTGAACGCAAATCGGAACAGTATTTTGAAACAGAGAGAGTATAATGAAATTACTATAACACAAGAAGAAGAATTTGAAAATGGTATAGAGAATTTTTCAACGATGGAATAAATTATTTGGCAAAATGATCAGTTCCAATGGCAAAGTATGATGTTTTTTTATGGATGCTTCTCAACGAAGTACCCGAATGGGAAAGCGTTGCAAAATCTATTACATATTTCAGTGAAAAAGGTATATTTTTTACGGATTCTATTTATGAGGAAGTTATGTTTATTAAATCTTTTATTGAAAGAGAGCAGCGTGAAGAATGGAAAATGAAAGATGTTGATGATAAATGGTTGCACTATTTTATAAAGACTAAAGAGACGTACAGAATAGGTAATATTCAATATATTATAATATAAATGTGCCAATACTTGCTCGCCAATCTACCGCATAATGCGCATGTTGAACGCGTGTTCTCATTAATTCAAACTCAGTGGACAGATAAGCGTAATTCACTTTCTATCGACACAGTGAAATGTATAACTCAATGTGTTATAAATTTTAAAATGTCATGTTTCGAGTTCTATAACTATGTAAAAAAGGAAAAAGAGCTGCAACTAAAAACCAAAACATCTGAAAAATACGATAGGACAGAATAAAGCGATAATGAAGTCAGGGAAGAGTAAAAGTGAGAGAAAAATGTTTGTAATAAAATGTTTTAATAAGCGGGTATGCAGTTAGGTTATGCTTGGTTATTTAAGTTTAGTTGAATTGCTAATTAATTTATCGTTTTTTTTAGCTTTGGTACATCGTCAACACACAAAAAAAACTTCCTGTTGACTAAAATGTTTAAAAAAAATTTTAACAATAAAGCTATGATTATTAATAAAAGTTTATTTGAATGTGTTGTTATTGTTGTGTTTTTTTTTATTTTAAAGGGGCGGCAGGAGGGGAGGGGTAGTCCCGGTGGGTAGTCCGACATTTATGGCAGTCCTAAGCTAAGCCCAGAAGTGGTTATACGAATAAAATGAGGGTCTGGATGAATCCTTAAAAAGTACCAATTGGCTTTTAAAAAAAAATAAAAGGTCCTCAAAATTAAAATTTACCCAACTGAATTGTGTCAAATACCCGACTAGCCGACTAAATTTGTAAAAAAAACCAATTATAACTTGAAAATCGCCTTCTTTAGGGGTAGGGGGGGGGGGAAACACCACACCTTCCCGTATAATCGCTTCTGGCTAAGCTTGACAGTTGACATAATTGATGAGAACGCTGCTTGATTGGAATATAAGTATGCTGATACAACAGGAGTAGTATAAAATCAATTTTTATCAGAAGAAAATCTTAAGACTAGTACTCAATAATGAGTTAAACTCTAAAAGATTTTTTCAGTATTGCTAAAATACAACGGTTCTTGTACTCGAAAATTATTCCTGGTATGTGATTTACCAGTTCTTTATAAGCTCTCGGAACAAAAAAAAATCTTAAAACGGAAAACCACTTCACCAGAAGTTTTGCCTTCTTTAATGACGTAATAACAAAATAAAGTGTAATTTGACCACAGAAAAGTTAGATCATCGTTAAATAAGATATACATCGTTTTTGTTTTTTAAATCCAAACTATTTATATTATAGAATATAAACGTGTATTTTAATTTCAGCAATCCAAACTTTTTTAAATTAAATTTGTCTTATGCAAGTAAAAATGTTTAACACGCAAAAGTATGTTTAACATGCTTTTTATATTCACGTTAAACTTTAAACTATTTTTTATTAAATACTTGGTACTCTATTATATGTTATCTGATAGATATGTATAACTTTTTCAGTTTTTTCACTTTTTTGACTTACTGTGCACCAATTCTATAAAAGGTTCGGAGTCAGAGTTAATTTTGAGTAGAAAAATTGGAAAAAGGATAGTTTTGCATATGAGCTACCGATGGTATCCACCGTTACTGATAATATAGTTAACTTTTTTAGTGAGCCATATCTCATTATGCTTAAATTGTCAGTTAATGTGATTAGAGAGGGTTTTTCATCGTAGTGCTGTATTGTTTACAACAGCCCGGTTGTAATATAATGTAAGGGATTTATTGGTTAAGAATTTTTGAATAACAAAAAAAAAATTTTGAGTTTGTATTCTGAAAAAAACAGTAACCAAATGAGTAGTGTAATGAAACTGTGATTGTTGTTCACGATAATTTAATCCTAACTTTTTCTGATAACTTCATGCAACTTTTCTTCAGTAACATTCCTATAGTAGCTACTACGGATACCACTCCTTTTGTTGTTGTTGTTGCATAGTATAATTTTTGTACTTAATTATTACAACTAGCATTTTATTCGTTATTACTCAACAGTGGGTAATTCCGAACATCAATGGTTTTATTTTTGCCCTAAATTTTCATTTTATAATAAGATTTATAAAATTGCGTTTGAGGATTTGTGAATGAATAGCTAGTCAAAATATGAACGAATTTGTATATTTGGTGTCTTTAATTCGCATTTCCGCTCAGCTGTTCGCCAGTACCTCTTTCTACCCTACATTTCAAAATTTTCCTTTGTCAATGCAAGGCGCCATTTTTATTTGCCGCTTGAATAATTATACTATAAAGACCGTGCCACATTTAAAAACCATTTTTGTCTTCGTTTCCCACTAGCTAGTATATTATTCCAGGAGGCAAATAACGTAACTTTAAAACGTCTAAAATGCATATTAATACGTTTGAATACGTGTTTTAAATGTCTTAAACACGTATTGAGCCTTAGGTGTCACTCATATAGTTACAAACTAGTCAATGGAGTGACACCTAAAAAACATAAAATTCTCGAAAAAAAAAGAAAGAAAAAAAAAAAAGAAAAGCGAAAAAATATATAAATAAGAGAGAGAAAAAGAAAAGATTGTTAAACGTGACATTTTATCGCGGAAAAAACTTTTTTTTTTGTACTTTAGTAAGGTGGGTTTTTTAAGTTTTCCAAGTGGAGATTTTTAAAATATCTCCTGTCTTTAGATATTTTTGAGTGCAATCAAAACTAGAGAACCTATATACTCAGAGAGCGGACATACGGAAAATGGCGGTCATGTTTTTGCCAAATTAGCGCGTGACATATATGAATTTAAGTAAAAACTACTGTCAACACAATTTGTTTTGAAAATTTAAATATGTTTTCTTATAAAATAATTTTTTAACAAAAACTTATTAAAATAAATAAATTCTTAAATAAAAACCGTCAAAAAATTACTTGCAGTTTATAAGTAACTTAACAAAAGTTTAGACCTGACAAAAAATTTACAATTTCTTTTATAAATTAGTTTTAGTTGAATCTAAACTTTCAAAGCCAATGCATGCATTGTCATAACCTTACAGCCTAGTTCAAAATAGTTTTTTTAACTTGATTTTTTTTTCTTAAGGCTAAATATTTATGGACTAAATTTTTTAAACCTGTTTTCAAGATTTGATTAAAATTAATGAGAATTAGGATAAAAGCTAAACTTTTAATTTGGTCATCAGTTTTAATTTGTTCATCAATTGACTTTCTTTTAAAGTATAGAACTACAATTCTTTTAGGAAAAAAGTTAAGGCTAAAATGATCTAAATATTAGCTTCATTAAAAAAAAAATGCCAAGTTTGTTTCATTAGCAAAAAATAAACTTCCCACATTGTTCTCTTTGTATCTAAAACACATCGTATAATCAGCAATTACTCAATTTTTACACAATTAAGATTCAAAACAAATTAGGAAAATTCTTTAAAATTTTTTAACTCTAGAAGTTGTATATATCCCGCATTATAAAATAAAACAGTTTAGCTCAGCATTACTCAAGATTAAACTTGACGCTTTACCCAAATCTTTGAGTAAAACAATGCGTGTTTTTTTGTTGTGGATTGCGCCTTACTATTAAGTCAAGAAGACACAATAAGAATTGATGGTCATCATACTATGGCATCGTAACTGCACTTTGACAATTTTTTTAAGAGTTGAGCAACACAAATAAGTTTCAAGTTACTTCTGTATTGAAAAGCTGTAGTAATTACTTGTTTTGTGAATGTACCAGTTACAAATATTTTTTTAAGTAATTCTGGATAAATTGCAATTTGATATTAAAAGTTTTTTTTCAAGAAGAAACTTAATTTACAATATTTGTTGTCGACAAAATAACACCAGAGGGAATAAGTTTCCATGTTAATTTTTCATTTCAGACTCAATACATGTAATCCACATAGTACCTCTATATTTTCATTGAAAAAAGCTTTTGTTTCATTGTTACCCATTCCAGACGATTTTTTTATAATTCAAATAAGCATATGTAATTTATATCATTGTATAGAGCTTGACTTGACTTAAAAAATGAGGGGTCATTCGACTTTTAAAGTTAAGCGGATCCAAAGTTATTGAAATTTTTGTAGAGCAAAAATTGATGATTTTTTGACGTAAGGTAAAGGGCTTAAGTATGGAAAATTGCAATGTAATGGCACCAAAAAAGAGAGTATTTTTGTTGATCAAAACAAATGCAAAAATCAAAACAAAAACGTCATAAAATACGCGAAGTATGAAAGGCATTATACACACAATTTATATATGCAAATCATAAGCACTAGTTTTTCAAGAAAACATGAATAAATAACTGTTTTAAAATGAGGAAAGGCTGTAGTTGTCATTTACACCTGGAGTCTTTCAATAAACACCTTTTTTTCTATATAAATCAACCTAGAAGTTTTTAAACGCTGAGAACTAAAATTTTTTGTATGAATGTTCAAAAGAGTCCACATTCCATTAGATTCCTCATCCCTTTTTTAATATATACGGAAAATTTTATAAAAATTGGATATTGTTTAGTACTTAGAAAACCTTACCTCCAAAAGCTTCGTTCTAAAAAAACGTTTCCGCTTTAAGTTTTTTTCTCATAAGCGGTTTCAGAATATGGGTAATATTTAAGTGAAGCCATAAAAACCATAGTACTTTCTATATTTTTTTTTTTTTTTTTTGTTTTTAAACATCTTCGCTTCCGACAAAGCTGCAAGCAGCCACTAATTAAAGTTGGAAGTTACTGAAAGAGAAAATATGAAGATTGTAGAGCAAGATAACGATTGACGGACGACTTAAAAGATTGCAAATTATATGAATCAGAAAAGCAAGCTGAAGGAAGCGAATTTCAAAGAGCTGATGTTCGAGGAAAAAAACTAGAAGAATAAGCGTTTTTGGAGCACTTAGGAACAGTCACAGAAAAAGGATGAGACTTAATTGAATGGCGAGTAACACGAGAATGAATTTTAGTAAATGGCACAAGAGACGCTAGCTCTTTAGAGCAGCGCCCATTATAGTATTTGTAGAAAAGAGAAAGAGAAGCAACATTACGACGATGTGATAATGGTTGGAGGTTGGCTGCAAGAGCAGGTCCAACTATGTTTACAATGTGTTTTTGCACCTTGTCTACAAGAGAAAGGGCATCATTAGAAGATCCGCCCCAGATATGGCAACAGTATTCCATACAAGGCCGGATTTGAGATTTATAGAGATAGAGAATAGAATCCGAAGTAAGAAGTGACGAGTTCGATAAAGAGATGCAACCTTAGCAGATGCTAATTTTGCAACTGATTTAAAATATGGTTTCCAAGAAAGATTGGAAGTAAGAGTTAATTTTCGAAGATGAAGTGTATATGACTTATCGAGTATATAACCGTTCATAAATATAGAAAGATCTAAATTATTGTGATAACGATTGGCTGAAAAAAATTGAGTTTTATCTTTATTGAGGTTCACCAGCCACTGTGAGTCCCATGCTGTAGCAGAAGTGAGATCCTTTTCAAGCTCAAATGCCCCGTCCAAGCAATCAAAGAGTGTTGGTTTCTTATCACGACAAGAATAAATGGTAGTATCATCAGCAAACAATGCCACCTTAGATGTGAGAATATCTGGAAGATCGTTAATGTAAATTAAAAAAGTATAGGGCCAAGGATAGAACCTTGAGGAACCCCTAAAGTTACAGAATAAGAATAAGAGTGTTGTCCATCGAGGACAACTTTTATGCTACGATTGGAAAGAAAGGATTCAATGATCTTAAAGATGTTGCCGGATACACTATTAGAAGAAAGCTTATGGAGAAGACCAGCATGCCAAACTTTATCATAAACTTTTGAAATGTCAAGAGCGATGGCCTTAACCTTTCTACCTTCATCTAATGCACGATAAAACCTGTCAGTTATTATTGTTAGTAAATCAGCTGTAGAACAAGAAGATCGAAATCGATAAAAGAGTCTGGGCAGGAAATCATTTTAGAGACAGATGCTGGAGTGATATGAATGTCAAACAATGGATCAACCTGTTTGTTGGCAATATCAGGTAGAACGCAACTAGTGGAATCAAGAGATGATATTGATGAAAAGTTTTTAGCAAACAATTCGGCTTTGTCTTTAGGTGAGGTGACAAAGTCTGAACCATACAAGAGAGGTGGAATTATAGATTTGCCCTTATTATTGATATTATTAAAGATTCTCCAGAAGTCACGAGAGCCTAATTTTTGAGATGAGATACGAGATTTCATGACCTGAGAATAGCGGGTTTTAGCGTTAGACAAAACCTTTTTACAATTGTTTCTAGCAGTAATAAACAGATGTCTGTTTTCTGGAGAAGTTTTTTGCTGATAAATATGGAAGTAACGGTTTCAATTGGCAATCGTAGCAGCACAGTGTCAGGAAAACCATGGAGGAGAGTGAGGCTTGACCTGGAATCGTCGAGAGGAAATAAAAAAGTTTCCATGCCAGCCTGAATCCACGAAGTTATGTTAGAAGCTTATTTTTCGAGAGGAAGACGAAAGATTTCTACCAAAGGGCCATCACGAAGAAAATCACGGAAAGAATCCCATTCAGCTTTACTGTAGTTTTAAGAGGTTCGAAAATAGGGGGATTCAGGTGATGAAGAAGAATGAGATATTAGTTTTAGAGAGATCAAACTGTAATCAGAAGAACCTAAGGGTGAATGTGGAGAAACTGAGCACTGACTAGGATCAGAAACAAGACATCGAGTAGAGAAGGTAGAAGATTCGGGTTGTCAGGAAAGCGAGTTGGAAAGTTGACTATTTGAGTTAGGGATTGAGAAAGGCAAAAGTTGTGGGCTTTAATGCCTGCAGAGTCATTGACACTAGAGCCAAGCCATTCAGAGTGTTGGACATTAAAGTCACCGACAACAACTATATTAGCTGATGGATAAAGAGAGAAGGGCTTGGCCTATATGATCAGAAATAACGTCAAAAAGAGTGCAGTCTTGAGATGAAGGAGAGCGATATAGAACAAAGAGAAAGGCAATAGAGTAAAGTGGAACGAAAGCACATAAAAGAATTGTCTGTGGATTCAAACCTAGTTTCACGACAAATGGGTGAATTCTTACGAATGTAAATGCCGAGGCCAAACATGTGACTATTGGAGTCTTTACGAATTAGAGGAAGATAACTATCAGCACTAAGATCGCAAGATGAAGCAGCTGAACTCAAATTAGTCTCACAAAGAGTAAGTAGGTCTGGTGAACTTTGCAAGAGAATAATCATATGAAAACTCTCGTTTTCATATGATTATTTGTTTATTTAAAGATGTTAATCTAATACAATTTCAGATGTAAACAAAAAAGCAGATATTCAGCTTGCTATGTGTATATGCTGTCACTCAGCAATTTCAACTGCTGTCTATTTTTGTGAAATTATTTCTAAGTTTGGTGTAGCCAGTCCCCTGGAACATCTAAAACTCCACCGCACTAAGTGCACTAAAGTAATCCAGAATGTTATCTCATCAACTCTAGAAGAAGAAATTTCTAAAGAAATCAAATCAAAGCCGTTTTTCATCCTGATTCATGAATCAACGGATGTGAGTTCTTCAAGCACCTTGCAATATGCGTGAGATATTTTTCAGAAAAAGAGAAACAGATTGTCGATGACTTCCTTGACCTCATTCAAATGATCTCAACAACTGGCGAAGATCTCTTTAATGCTTGGAATTATAAACTCCACTCTATTCGATTAACTCTTGAAAACTGCATCGGATACAGTTCAGATGGTGCTTTAAATGTTATTGGCATACATAAATCAGTCTGGTCTCGTGTACTAACTAAAATCTTGTGGGGCAAAATGCCTTTAATGCAATTCCATCTCCAGTCGGTTTTCTTCTGAGCAAGGTTCCCGGTTTTTTAACAAGAGCATTCTTCGTCGAAACGTGTATATAAGAATGTTGATCCAGAAAATCTAGTGAATGAGCTAAATATGCACCTCAAAAGCTTAAAGCAGCATGTTTTTGATACCAAGGGCTTTGCACTTCCTTTTCAGTGTGTTGATTTTGGAGCCAAATTTTCCTCAGAGTGCGAAATTTACATTCAAGGGCAACCTCCAAATGCAAAACTGAATGCTGAAGAATCAGTCAAAAATGTAAAAATTCGCTGTCATGATTTTCTTCAGAGGGCTATAACCGAGCTTGAAAAAAGACTTCCAGAGAACAGATCAATTTTTCACAGCTTGTCAAATCTGTCTCCAATAAAAGTTCTTTCCCAAGTTGAAAAGATTCCATTTTCAAAGTTACCTTTTCCTCGCCTAATGGGTTCAAGAAGTCAAGAAATTGAAAACCAATACAGAAAAGTCAGTATCGTTGAATGGACTGAGTCTAATATTTTTAAAGAAAAAGAAGTTCCTAAAAATACTGCTGAATTCTGGATAACTTTAAGGGACTATGTCGACATTTTTGGACAGCACGCTTTTTGCGACATTTCTGATTACTGCCTTGCTTGTCTATATATTCCTGTTTCTAACTGTTTTGTTGAGAGAGTCTTCTCATAGGTCACCTATGTGAAAAGCAAACAGAGAAACAGAATGTCAAACCAAATGTTATATGCAGTCATTCGCATAAAATCTTATTTAATGAGCCGAAAAATATGTTGTAAAGACTTTAACATTCCCGATTCGATGATTTCAAAGTTCGGAAATGAAATTTACGCAACAGATGCATGCGAAAATGATAACGACCTTCACGTATTGGCGGAACTTTATTAAATGTTTTAGAGATTAATACTCTTAAACTTAACCAAATAAATTTTTGAATAAAATAGTTCTATTTTACTTCTTTTTTTTTTTCTTTTTCTGGTTTATTTTTTATTCACCGAAAAAAAACCTTGCAACCCTGCGCTCACTGAGTATATAGGCTTCTAATCATAACTTGTTAAGGTAAATTTCCCGTTTTTCTTTAGCAAGTAAACATCTAAAGATTTTTTCACACATTTTCACACATGAATTTTATTTTTTATATACCTGAGATTTTATTTAATTCAAATATGCAAAATGAAAGTAATCATTAATAAAATATTTAACTAATTTAAATTAATTTCAAAGTGTTATACTTATTTTATATTATACTAGCATGAGTTACCCGGCGTTGCCCGGGCCAATATTTAAACTGGCTTACCTGATATCTGTACACAAAAATAGGCCCAAAAAATGGGCCCCCTGACCCTGGGGTTAGGGGGGCCTATTTTTGGGCCCCCTGACCCCGGGGGCCGGGGTACGGGGTCAAAACCCAGCTAAGAACCTTCTCCCCCTCAAGGACTACCCCCATGCCAAATTTCATCGAGATCGGTCCGGCGGTTTGGATTTCTATAGAGAACAAACAAACAAACACACACACAAACACGCATTGCCCTTTATATATATGGCTGGAGTTACTCGGCGTTGCCCAGGCCAATATTTTAACTGGCATACCTGATATCTGTACACTAAAATTGGCCCAAAAAATTTTTGGGCTTCCTCGACCCCGGGGGTTGGGGGTCTATTTTTGGGCCCCCTTGACCCCGGGGGTCAGGGTACGGGGTCAAAACCCAGCTAAGAACCTTCTCCCCCTCGAGGACTACCCCCATGCCAAATTTCATCGAGATCGGTCCGGCGGTTTGGATTTCTATAGAGAACAAACACACACACACACACATTGCCCTTTATATATATAGAAGATATATTAGTAATAATGTTATGTAAACATTATATTTGTTAAATTTATATATTTATTCAAAATGATGACTAGAAAATCTATATAGTTATTTAGGTAAAATGATAAATCAAAGTATTTATGATTGGTATTTGACATTATAAGATACATCTTATCATGGAATAAATTGAAGATGTTGCGTGGATTTCAGTGTTAAACTGTTTTCCTGCAAGAAAGCTTTAGCCAAAAAGATAAATAGATTAGTTGACACCGTCAGAAAATTAAAGAAACAACAAAAAATTATTATTAAAATTTGTTTGGTGCAGCCTTTTTTAAGCGAAAACAAAGTGCTTAGAAAAGTAAATAAAATTTTAAAAAGGAAAATGGAATCTATGATGGATTTAAAAATGGATTGTTTTACACATCTAATAGGTTTTGAAGATATGTAATATTGAAGGTATGCAATATAGAAGAGCCATTAAAGACAAAAGTGCTTCTTTCTCAACTAAATTTTTATCACCTAATCATAGGTGTCAAATGTGACAAAAAAAATTTTTTGTAAAACAAAGTTAGAAGGAAGCAAAAGAGTAAACTTGTCTTCAGAGGAATTATATCAAAATCTTCTTCTTGTCGTTCAAGCAAATTTAACACTAAACAATCAAACTTTAATTAATGTAAGTAATAATTTAAAGCTTCATGAAATACACGTATAATGCAGCTGTTGAAAGCAAAAAAAAAAAAAAAAAAAGGAATGGAAAAAATTCAGGATGCAAGACTAAGCAAGTTGATAGAGCAACAAAAAAAAACATTCCTTATCAAAATTTATTAACAATCCATCTGATTTTGTAGGTTTTTCTATACAACATTGTGTTAGAGAAGAAGATTCTCTTGAAGTATCTTGGGAGCATGCACAAGTGGTACAAATTGATCAATTAAACGTTAAACGAACCACATACCTTGTTAAGTATGATTATGAACCTGATGAAGTATGGTCATTTCGTTTGTTAATTCATTTTGAAAAAGGTGATCTTATTCTTTTTAGCTATAATTGTGAGGTAATTTTATTTAATAAAAATTTTGAATTATATTATAGTATTTATTTATCTTATTTCTTTTATCATTATGTTCCAATTATTTGTTTTTACTGCATTTGAGTACAGTGGTTTTTATCTTTATAAATGGTATGAACCATATCTGATATGTTTATATGTGCTAATTTTGTTTAATTTTAAGGTGTTTTTATTATATCAATATTTTTATCTCTATACTTAACTGCACATTATTATAAATATTAAAATTAAAATAACAAAAAAAAAGCTTTATGCAAAATTACAATTACTTTTACATAAACTGCCTATCAAATAAAGGAAAGAATCCAGAAATGGGCGGCTAACCTTAGGCAACATGACAGCTCACTGATGGAGTGCAAAGTCCTATGGCTTACCTTCTCGCTGGTGCACTTTGTTAAGTAAGTTAGACAATTTTGTCTAATTAATGAACAGAATAGCCAAGGCAAATTTTGTATATAATTGTTTGATGACAATATATATATATATATATATATATATATATATATATATATATATATATATATATATATATATATATATATATATATGTGTGTGTGTGTCTGTGTGTGCTGTTAGAAAAGGGCGGTCAAATTTTTTAAAATTGTAATAAAAACTTAGAGAAACATTCAAAGCTGCCCGCCATCCTCTAATTTTTTTTAACAGTAGGTTATTCTTATTTTAGAGTAGTTTAACCGGTTAGAATCTAAACAACAAACTCTAAGCGGTAAAGTTTCTTTTTGAATCTATCATTATACTGAAATTATTAACAAATCGTTTACTAACAATTTTTTTTATTTGTGTAAAGATAAATTTAAATTTATCCTTATTTTGTACGTATTTCAACGTTTTCGGCCTGTTTTATTTGGGTCCACGTTTTTCACTTGATATTTTATTAAAGAAAGTTCAAATTAAAGTTAATTTAAATTAATATTTTTCCTTTAAGTTTTGTAACGCTTAACGTATCATAAATTGAAACATTTTAAAACTTAAGTTATGTTAAAAAAGTTTGAAACTTTATTGTTAAAAAAAATTTTATTTATAAATTGTTAATACGATTTACGATTTAATTTCCAATAAAATTTTATTATTTTATTGTTTTGTTTAAAGCGACTTTTTACGCAAGAAAAAAAAACTATAAAAAAGTTTGTTTTTTCGGTGCCAAAAATATATCGATATACTTTAAGAAAATATTTCATAAAAAGTCTATGAATTGATAACATTGAAATACGTATATCTTTGGAACTAAATTAGCAATAGAAGTGGTTGACACCTTTTTGGAAGTAAAATATATTATAGAATCCAATGCGTTTAAAATAAAAAATATCAACATTTGTTAAAAAAGTTGCCTATACTCCCTAGATATACGTAATAGTTATATAAAAAAATCTTTTTAAGATTTGGTTTTTGTTGCCCTACACACACATTCTCATTTAACACAAATTATTTTTAAATAACGCCTACCTTGCGATGACACAAATAGTAAAAATACTAAAATAACAATTAGATACTTCATTCTATAAATGCAAAAAATGTTCCAACTTATATTTTTCTCTTTTAAACCATCAACGCAGACGCTTTAATGTAACAGTGCATCTGTTGAAAAGATTTTCGTATTTTAATTTCAATTTTCGTGTCTTTATATTTTTTTATTGTATGGAAATAAAAGAAATTTGCTTTACATTGATACAAAAATAATAACGTAAAACAAAGTAAAAAAAATTAGAATAATTATACAGCACTGTGAATAAGTTTTAGACCACTTACATTTTTTCAAAAAATCCCGGAGAATTCTCTAATATTTAGATTTGTAGTTTTAAATTATAAACTTATTAAAACACATGTATTTCACACAAAATATGGAACAAATACAGACTTTTTAATGTCAAACTTCATAAAAAACTCTTAATATTTACTATGTCCTCCTGGTGGCTCCATTCCACCCAATATTCGCCGGGGAATAGATTCATACAAATTTGTTATAAAATCCTGGGGTGTGTTGTGCCATTCTCTTTGAAGTACTTCAAAGCATTCTTAAGCATCTTGGGGAGCATGTTCGATCTTCTTTCTGTCCAAGTAATCCCAAATATGCTCAATTATATTCAAAACTGGACTCTGGGGGGCCAGGTCATCAATTCCAGTCCTCCTTCCTCTGCCATTTCATTTAAATAATTTTTTGCCCCCCAGGAACAATGTTTTAGGTCATTTTCCTGCTGCAGAATAAAATTATGATCTATTAGTCTCATTCCGGATGATACAGCATGGTGCTTAAGGATATCCACATAACGTTCCCCAGTGATTCGCCTCCCTAATTTGTTCAAATCACCTACTCCAAATGAATATAAGCAGCCCCAAACTTGTAAAGAGCCTACTCTGTGTTTAATAGTAGGGTTTAAACACTCGGGCTGATAGGCTTCTTCAATTTTTCTTCAAACATATTGGCGTCCTTTCGTTCCAAAAATTTCAAATTTGGACTCATCGGTGTACACGATAAAACATTTCCGTACACAATAAAACATTTCCTGAACCCAATTTTTGTGTTGTTTTGCATATTTAAGTCGTTTTTCTTTATTGCCACACCGTAATAATGATTTCTAGTTACAACACACCCTTTTAATCTCAATTTAAGTAGGTGCCGTCGAATAAAAGAAGAGCTGACATTTTTCCCAGTTGCTGTGTTAATGTCTTTTGCCAGCTCGGTTGATGCTTTTTTTGTACTTCTTAAAGATAGGGTTTTTAAATATTTATGGTCATCTTTTGTTAGCCTAAGAGATCTACCACTTTTCTTTCTATCTTCAAGGGAGCCAGTTTCTCTAAACTTTTTAATGATTTCTGTAACAGCATTCTTCGAATATCCTGTTTTGGATGTAGTTGTTATGACACATCGTTTTATTAAATAAACAAACAAATCTTTCGTTTGTTTGTTCATTCAATAAAACAATGTTTTATTAAATAAACAAACAAACAACAAATTTCTAAACGAACACAATGTAATTCAATTTGCAATAATCAATTATGCAAGGACTTCTGGAAGTTTAGGAACTTTGTGGTGCAAAAAAGAGCTGCTTTCCAGTTTTGGGCAACAAACTAGCTTTTTTTCATCAAAAATGTTACCTGGCCTTGAGAATATTATCATTTAAAACGTTACTTAAATTTTAAATAGTTAAAAAATATAGGATGCCTTTTACAGTAAATATTTGAATATTAACTTAAATGGAAAAAAAAGAAAATATAGAAATAATTTTGAATATAAATATTATGTAGGTTAAAACTTTCTCTACATACAAATCGCGAGGTTAGAATTATTTTGTTCTAACTCCATGTTTTTCCGAACTGAGAAAATCAAATTCAAAGTTTTAAAAGGACCTGTAGACCACTTAAACATAAAGACGTAAACAAATTAGATTCATATTAATTTCCCATACTTGCTACCACAGTTTAAAAGTAAATACTTCAAAAGATATAATGTGCAGGTATCTGAATTACCACACCCTGATTTGGAGATAGAACAATATAATACACACTGATTTTATAAAATACAATATTATTTTGTTCTATCTCCATTTTTTATATAAAAATATAATACAAAGTAGTATTTTGTATATATATTGTATATATTGTAGCAAGGTAAAGAACTGTTTGGCATATCTCTGTTTTATTGGAATAAAATTTTACTTTAACTAGTAAAAAAACTTTATAAATGCAATATTTATAAAGTTTAATTATCTAAAGTATGTACCAAGATTTTTACAAAAAAATAAAAATTTGGTTGAAATAAGGTCCAAGAACATATTATCCAAAATACATTTCACAGTGAAATGAATTTCAAAGATTAAATTCAGCAAGGTAAGCACATCTGGTTAATTCATTAAAAACAACAATTTCAATAAGAAGCCCATTTAACACCATAACATAAACATAAAACATAAATATTTTGACATTAAAATAAATTATTTTAAAATACTATTATAAAATGTTATGTCTACAGCAGGCATATACTTGAACATACTTAGAAGGTCCTTAGCTTTATCATTAGAAATTTGAGCACACTGGTTTAAGACAGAAGCCATTGGTACAACTGCAAGAGGTCTTGCCACAGCTAATGAAGATCGTGGATTGTTAGGAAGACGCTTAATTCGTACTTCTGAACAAACATCAGTAAATGACTTTCTGTAGTATATATGATCTGAAAACTCTGCCCTGTAAACCAGATGCTTTATTTGGGTATAGGGAACAAGGTTATAATTAAAATAGCCTGCAATAGCTGAAAAATGCTTAAAATCAAATCTTTTCATTTGGAAGACAGAAAAAGGATTTCTCTTTTGAATATTAGCAATTGCTCTGATTAAACCAAGTAGACTAAATATTTCAAGAGGAGCTAGTGCTCTATCAATTTGACTATGTATATTGTCAACCTCTTGTATACTAGAATGCCCTGATTCACAGAACTTTTGCTCTATTACCCTGATTTTTGGGTAACGTATCAAAAACTCACGTAAGGCAATGGACATGTGACTATTTCTATTTTTAGGCACGCAGGAATCAAACCATAGTATGAGTTTATTAACATCTGGGTGGTCAGCAATTATCTTCTCTAGCAAGCATGTTACACTACTTGCAAGGTCATTTCCTGCACAACCTGAAATGCCTTCATGCCAAAGCATACAATAACCTTTTTTATTTAGGGAGCAATGCCCAGTTAAATTATAAGCTGAGAGTTTACGTTTGTAAAAAAAAGCTCCTATGTTTGATTTTGGTAAACTTATTACATTTTCAAGGTCAATGCATACTACAGCTACATTTTTATCCTTAAGTTTGCGGTCTTTTTCACGTTCTGCTCGATTTTCATTCTTCAACATTACACGTTTGGAAAATTTTTGGGTTTGCTCCTCAGTTGGATTTACTACATTATGGTATTCATAACATGTATCACATAAATCAGTTTTTGGCTTTCGATGTTAAAGTCATGCTCAAATATGAATCTATACATATGCTTCTTAACAGGGGCAATATTTTTTTCTTTGCAATAGGTAGAGTAAAGTTCATACATTTTATTAAGATTTAAAAAAGCTTCAAAATATTCTTTTTTTGTTTTTTTACGACAGTAAAAAAACAAAAAAAGAATGTTTTGAAGCTTTTTTAAAAAAAGAAAATTTGCAAGCCATCTCAAATGATAATTGCATCTCTGATTCTGAAATTTCATATTCAGAAAGTTTGGACCAAAAATGTGAATCAGATTGTTCTAATATATCAAAATTGATTGTGTCTGACATTAGCACTGTTGACAAACGAAATATTACTCAAATGCAAGAAAGTTTCCAAACAAACTTTTTAATTCCAAACAATATTCCACGAGATTCTTATAATCACGCCTTTCCTACTCGTCTGAGATCAAAAATTCTTCCCAATGGTGAGATATGCACAAGAGATTGGCTTTGCTTGAGTGATGTGCAACAGTCATTCTATTGTGCACCCTGCTTTCTTTTGAACAAAAGTGATTCCAAGGTATCCACCTTTTCAGAACAGTTAGGTTGGAATATCACAAGGGGTTGGAGAAAGTTGAAAGACCGAATACCAGCACATGAAATGTCTGTATTACACAAACAAAACAAATGTCAAATGGAAATCAGCCAGTAGAGCAGCCATTAGAAAAAGTTCGATTGATAATTTACTAATAACAGAATTGTCAACTGAAACCAGTAATTGGACAAAACTTATTGAGCGCCTTTTGAACATCATTCTTTTTCTTTCTGAACGTGGGCTTGCTTTATTTGGTTCTAGTCAACACATTTATGACCCTGACAATGGAAACTTTCTCGGAATAATTGAGCTCCTCAGCAAATATGATCCAATTTTATCAGAGCATGTGAAAAAGGTCCATGAATCTCAACTGAACAAAAAGCGCTTACAAGTTCATTATCTGTCCACCCGGAGTCAAAATGAATTTATTGAACTCTGTGGATCTTTTGTTCAAACCAAAATTATTGAAGAGATTCAAATCACCAAATATTTTTCAATTGTTGTTGATGCAACACCAGACTGCTCTCACAAGGAGCAAACAACTTTCATTATCCGTTATATAAAAATTGATGGATCTAAATTTTCCATTGAAGAACGTTTTCTCTATTTTGACGATTACTCAAAAAAAGCTGGAAAAGAAATTGCAGCAAGGATTCTTCACGTTCTAACTTTGTTGAACATAGATTTTAAACTGTGTACTGGTCAGGCATACGACAATGGTCCAGACATGGCTGGAAAATACAAAGGTGTGCAAGCAGTTTTGCTAGAAGAAAACCCAAACTGTATGTTAGCCAGCTGTGGAAATCACACTTTAAACCTTGTTGGTGTTGACTGTGCTGAATCATGCAAAGAAGCAATTCTTTACTTTGGAATTGTGCAGCAAATGTACAATTTCTTCAGCAGTAGTCCACAAAGGTGGGAAATTCTCAAGCAACATGTACCTGCTTCACTACATGGTATTTCCAAGACTCGATGGTCAGCAAGGATTGAAGCAGTAAAACCAGTTGCCCGTCACTTGAATTCACTGAGAACAGCTTTAAAAGAGCTGCAATCTCTCAATCTCACAGTATCAGCTCAGTCAGAACTTCAGTCCATTTAAAAGTATTTATTCTTTGGCACTTCAACAAGATAAGCAATGAAGAACTACTCAGTGCCACAACAAACTTTCAAAAAAAGTACCACAAGGAAATACTGTCTGATATTTCTGATGAGATAATCTTTCTGAAACAAATTTACTCCAAAAACTTTACATCAGATTGCAAACCAAAAGAATTGTTTCAAGAAATATTAGAACTTGGACTGTCTGGTGTTTTTCCTAACATATCAATTGCTTTGCGAATTTTTATCAGTTTGCCTGTCTCAGTGGCTTCAGGAGAAAGGTCTTTCAATGTGTTGAAACAAGTAAAGAACTATCACCGTTCAACCATGGGACAAGAACGCTTGAATGGACTTGCAATGTTGAATATTAACTGTGATATTGCAAGAAAACTCGATTTTTCAACAGTTGTCAGTGCATTTGCAAAAGCAAAAGCAAGAAAAGCCTTTTTAAAATAAAAATTATTACTAATTTGCTGTTTTTTTATTTATTATGCAATGGCAGTTATTTTATGGTAAGGGCCTCAAAATTTGTAAATGGCCCGGGCCTCACTCAGTCTCTGAAAGGGCCTGTATGTATATATATATATATATTGAAATAAATATAAAAACTAACTGTAAATCTGTCCTGGCTATTCAGTTCATAAATTAGACAAACAGTTGCCTAACTTACTTAACGAAGTGCATCACTGAGAAGGTAAGCCATAGGACTTTACACTCCATCTTTAAATTTTTCATTTTGCCTATGGAATAACTAATCAATAAGCGATTGGTGTTAAAGTATCAGGAATCGGCCAAACTCCTCATAAACTACATATCTTGCCATTTAACCAGTTGATAGTACAGAATTAGCGATGTTGACTATTGTTATAATAGAATATATATATATATATATATATATATATATATATATATATATATATATATATATATATATATATATACATATTTTACCTTCAACGTTTTGTTGTAATTTTTCAACAAAAAAATCTACCGCGGCTGCCGTTTTGATTTTAACGACTTACAAATATAAAACAGATAAAACGGAGATAGCACATTATAATTTTAATTTATAAACTGCATTAAGGAGGTGGAACAAAATGCAATGTCAGGTATATTAAAAAATAATTTATTTTTTACTGATTTGGTAGTAAAAAATAAATATTTTAACTATAAAAAGAAAAAAAATTTATCTAACTCAAATTTTTTGATTTGTGGAGATAGAACAAAATAATTCTAACCTCGCGAAATATAAAAAAAAAACATATTACACTTAAATGAAACAAGAATCAAATTAATAAAATAATTTAATTTGATTCTTGTTTCTAATTAAATATAAATATATAATAATAGAGCCACGATGCTGGGGTACATGTTTTCAATTTAATTTTGAAGGAAAAAAATAACATTTGTATAATTCTCGCAACATAATTAACATAAATATGATTCTAGAATTGTCAATAAAATTTCGGCTCATTCATCCCACGTATATTATCTTTTAGACGTAGGTGTATATTTTCACGTTAAACAAGTTTAGTGCAAATTTGTTTCAGAATTTTAAGCATCTACAAACTACAAATAAAAGTTTTATTCAACTACTGCTGCTCTTTTGTTCCCAACGCATTACGCAAACACAAGTAATCAAAAATACAAACATATCAAACGATGCAATATTTCACAGATAGACACATCAAAAAAATGTTTTACAACGCCACCATGTCAACACATTAAAAAAATGCCAAAACAGTAGACATTATAAAAGTTACAGACCATGGTCTATAACTTTTATAATATTTACTGATGCGCTTAGACGCTGCAGCGTCTAAGCGCATCAAGAAACTTACAACGGGTGATATCTAAAAAATGATACTTTTCATATCGGGCTATAATAAAAACAAATGTTTAGAAAATGAAAATTATATTTATTTTAATCGAAGGTAAATCACTTATCCTTGAGAAAAAATTAACGAACATTCGATTATGGTCCATCATCAGCAGTTCGACGTAGTTTTTTCATGTTTTTGAAACAGGAGCATTGTACAGCATTTATACGATTTGACATGCATCTTTTAAATCAATTGTTTGCAATTCTAGTTGTTTTTGTATACTAACGAACTCAAATATCCAAAGAAATGTTTAATTGGGCGACACTGAGGCAAGTTTGTCGGATTGCCGTTTTTTGGTACATATGGGATGTTTTGGCTTTCCAAGAAGACTTGTGTTTTTTTGGCGAATGCGATGATGCTTTATCCGACCAAATCAAGTAATTGCCATCTGAATGATAATTTTGAAAAAATGGAATCAATATTTTCTTCAAACATTGATTTTGGTATACTTCTTGGTTAAAAGCCAACTCACTTGGCTAAAACAATGGCCTGGAAATTTCCCTCTCAGATATGGCAATGTACAACATCACTTTCTGCTCAAACTTGAAAGCACCATGAAGCAAACGAAAACCCTTCTTGTTCATTATTTTAGCTGGTCTTCTACTTCCACTTTTACGATGGTTGTTAAGAATGCCAAAATACGGTAAATAGTTGAAACTGGAACATTTTTGGTTTCAAAATGATTCACAATAAACTTTTTTCAAAGATTTTTGTGCATTTGATAAAACTTTACAATGCGCTCGCGTTGTAAATCTTGTTTTGACGGCATTTTAAACATAACTGAATTAGCTGATGCAAAACAAAACATATGATAAGTTTGTAAACAGAGAGAGTATAGTTTCACAAAGGAGTACTTTTCCTTTTTTGATATTTGTGGTTTGATTTCAGAGGGTTAGAATTATTCTCATTTTTTGGTTATCACCCGTTAGTTCATTCTCACAATACAGAAACAGTTCATACTGACAATAAAACACGTTTTATCTCAAACATGTTTAAAACTGTATACTCTCACCTGCCAAATTAATAGGGGAGGGATCTTAATAAATGGAAGGGTCAAAAATTTAAAACAAATCTTCAAATTTCTAAAAACATGAAAATAGCTAAAGAAGATTTATCATTTTTTCCATGAAAATTTTTTTTTAACATCTTAATGGCTTTAACGCATAGAATTAACACAAGCTAAAAGTAATAGAGAATGTTTTAGAAAAATTTAAAATACAAAAAGTTTTTTAGCTGGTTTCGCAAGTTTTAATCTGTTGATGTTTTAACGATTTAGTCTGATGTTTTAACGATTTAATCTGATGTTTTAACGATTTTATCTAATGAATTAGGTTTTCGTTTAAAATTTTTGAGGAATGAAAAAAAATGATTTCTCAAAGTAAAAAAACTGCGGAACTATTAAACACTTCTTCAAAATTAATGTGATTTATAAGGACCGGAAGGGTGTTAGGGTCGAAAAAAAACTAAAAAACTGCTAAAAGTGTCCCCTCCCCCCACCCTATTTATTCGGCAGGTGAGAAGAGTAACACAACAGTAATTTAACAGTTGAACGAGATTGTTTTATAATAACATAAACTTTTTGTATAAAGAAAACAACCTTGCTTTAATAAGCGTATAAAGTAAAACGTATTCGTAAGTGATTTTAGTAAAGCTTTAGAAAACATAGTTTGAGTTTCCTTTAGTCAAACTTGATTTTCCAAATATCTGACTTAATTGTTATTAACATTTAAAGAAAAAAAGAGACGATATTGTTTGCTTTTTGTGCATAAATAGTATATATGGACAAAATCAGTATTTTAAAATAAAATAAAAATTTAATTTTTTTAAATATCTTTTCTCAACTTTTTATATTTTTATAGAGCATTAAAAAATTCTCAAAAACAAAATTTAAAATAAAAAAAACCGTTTTTTACTTGAAAAAAAAAAGTTAAATTTGAAGCTAAACCGTTTACTTTTAGTGTAGTTTCAACCATTTACTTTTAGTGTAGTTTCAACCGTTTACTTTTAGTGAAGTTTCAACCGTTTACTTTTAGTTTACTTAATGTTAGAGAGAATACTCTATACAGATTACTAGTAATCTGCGGCAAGCGGGAAGTTTTATTTTTTAAAGTTAAATGATGGCAAGAATCAAAATAAGATAATTTTTGTAGTGCATTAAATAAATTAACTAAAAGACAATGCTTTAAGCATTGTCTTTTAGTTAATTTATTTGTCGTCGTTTATATTAATTTAATTAAATTTCTCATGACATAAAAAATGTTATGGAATGCTTTTCATTGAAACTTTTAAAATGGTTTCTCACTGTATGCAAGATAAATAGGGGTTCTAAAATTACACAATGTAACAAAGATCATGCATACTTAGATATTTTAATGTTTATTTACGTATTTTTTGCAACTGAATTCAAAAATCACATTCGTTTTGACGCAACATCAATAATTTTTAGTTTTTACTTAACTTCATATTTACTTAATAGAAATGCAATTCTGAAGAAAAAACATGAATACATTGTGTATCCCCCTGCAACCAAAGCAAGAAAACAAGCAACTCAAATTCACCACAAACTTGAACTTAGAATATTAAATTTTGTCAAGAAGTTTTTTAGCATTGTCATTTTCAGTTTTCTTTATTTTGTGCCGAGTGTGCAAGAGATGGATATTTATTTCTATTGAGAAGCAACGGTTACCAGATTACCAAAGTCTCAAAGCAACACTGCTTTTAGACTCCGTTTTGAACTATCAATGAACAGTCGCCACTGTGCAGGATCATGTTCGAGTATAAAAAAAGTAAACGAAACAGTCACATTTTTACAATAACATTTACAAGATCATTTATACAAGTCATAGTAAATTTGAAATTAGTTATGTCGTTTCCGGTACACACACGTAATGTAGTCTTCGTCTAGTAGATTCCATTCCATCAGCGTTGATAAAAAAGTTCAGCTCCTAACTTAGTAAGATCTAAATCTCTGATTAAGTTATTTAGTTCGCTCTGCAAAGTGAGGCTGAAAAGTTGTTATTAGTACAAATGCTTCCTTTGTGTCTTCGTTACTTTTGCTTTCTGCCACTTAAGATGAGTTGTTCATTGCATTTTCCTTTGTAAAAGTATGTAAAAACAACCTATAGTAACTTCAACATAGACATAAATAACACTAGCATTTAAAACTCCATTTAACTTTTTCGTACTTTGTAACGTCAGTCATTCAAAAGCACTATTCATCGTGATGGTTTTTCGGCGCTCTCTATACTAAGGGAAAGTCAAAAAACATTGCTTTTCTTTCACTTCGCAACTACCCTACAAGTGTAATTCGACAGGTTTCACATATCACATGAGGTGCCCATGGTTTACATCGATCAGCCATGGGTATTACAAAATATTTTGCGTTTTTTATCCAAGATATTGTACCTTTCACAACCTGCATTTTGCGAATATGATATCGACAAAACATATCAGTAAAATTTAAACATTCTTTAGTAGTCATTACGAGAAGAACAGAACTTACCCAGTTGATACCAGTACGTATATAATGCATATTGGATACGTTAAAGTAGCTTAAGATATATTTTTAAATAAATTACTTTGGTCTTAAACGTTAGACACTAGATAACTAATATTGAGTTTCGGTTTGCCGTTTGGTTATGGTGCGATACTTTAAAGCATTGATATCGAGATCACGCGATTCTTGTATCGAAAGTATCGACTACGTTGATTTCGTTAGGTACCGATACAGATCGTATCATTTGGTATCGTAGCACAGGTCTTCACGAAAGTTCGTATTTTATTTTTATTGACAATTATTAATTTGAAATAGTAAATTTTTATAAAAACTGAGATGTAGGGTTCTGACTGTTGTAATTGCAATTGTTATTGTAATAATTTTTTTAAAAACGACAACAACACCTGTGATTTACAATTATTGTAATACTGTTGCACAAAAACAATAAAAAATTGTATTGCAATTCATCTTTATAATACAGTAACAAGATCTGAAAAAAAAAAGTAATGGCCCACTATAATAACAATAAATATTGTATTGTATTTTTATAAAATAATAACAATTTTTAATTAACTTAATATTTTTTATTATATTTATATTTTATATATAATTTTTAGCTATCTTTATAAGAAAATAAAATAATTATAATACAATAACAATTTATTGTTATTGTTAAGAAAAAAATTATTAAGTCAAAACTTGGAAATGTTTTAATAGTACTGTCACAGAGTCATGTAACCTTGAAGTAGGGTACAACTAGTATTTAATTGTTAGTTCTATTTCTATTTTATTTATTGAGTCATAATCTGCGGGGTACCAGAATAAATTTAGGCAACTTTAAATTTTAAAAGTCAAAGTTAGCAGAGTCAAAGAAACAGAATTCACACATTTTTTGCAAATAAAAAGGATCCGGCAGACCAAAATTCAGCTCTTTTCCGCTATGCTTAAAAAATTGCTTTGATAAGTAAATTGATTCAGCTTTTGAAGTAAACGGAACCGAAAGAACTTTTTAAACCAACGTTTTTTGAATGGTTTTGTTTTGTTTACCATAAATAGAATCAAAAAAACTATCATTGTTTCAGGGTTCATATGATCTGATTCTTCGCCAAATAAAATTTACAGGAGCGTTTGATCAAAAAGGTTCTTTCGTTTCATTTATACTTAAAAATGAACCTTATTTATTTCAATCAAGCCTTAATTGTTCGCAAAAAGTCATAATTATTTGAATAAAACTTTGAGTAGTTAAATGAATCTAATGTAGTTGACGTTTAATGCATTTAACAATTCCTAAAATAGAAGTTTATTTTTATTTACAATTACTAACTCATTTATATCAAAAGCTAATAAAGCCAAGCACTTGTCTAGATTTGCACATACAACCCAGTCGGCAAATTTAGTTGTAAATGCGCATTAGAAACTCGTTTAACTTCGTTTCGTTGTGGTATGTATGTTAGCCATTTTATCGTATCAAACACGCATTAGAAATACGCATTAGATGCGTATAAAGACAAGAATACAATATGACGCCTACTGAGTATCAAACTTGCATTGAAACTCTTGTAAACACGTATAAAACACGACAAACAGAGAATATTCAATACGATATTTTCCTGGTATTACATCCATGGTAATACGTAAGAGCTGAGTAATTACATAAGTTTTATTGAATCTCCCGCTCATCTAAGAGAGAAAGAGGGAGAGAGAGAGAGGAAGAGAAAGAAAGTGTTTCCAAAGCAGCATGCTAACAAAAGTAAAAAAAATACGGAATAAATAGTAGTAACTGGTTTTTTTTATGTTACCAGTAAACAAAATTATTTTTACTTTGATTAAAAGCTAATTTCGAAATGTGCCAGTATGAATATCTCCCTGATGCCAAAAAAGACTTTCCGATTCTTGATTGGTGGAAATTGCATTCAAATACATTGCCAGAACTCTCTTCATTAGCTAGACAAATTTTAGCTATTCCAGCAAGTTCAACTAAATCAGAGAGAGTTTTTAGCTCAGGTGGAAATGTTGTCCGATCATCCAGACACAACTTTCACCCAGAAAAAGTAGAACAAATCATCTTAATCAGAGAAAACATTGTCTTGTTGGAAAAGTTTGGCAAAAAAATTCTGAATTATTATTTGAAAAAGTTGTTTACATTTGACAAATGTCATTTGTGTTTATTTGTCAAAACCATGTTTACATTTTTTTTTTTACTTGGATTTTAATAAATTTGTTTTCAAAAATTGTTAAATTTCTCGTCTCGTTCTCGGTCTCACGAGAAGTACTAACTTCTCGTCTCGGTCTCGTCTCGGTTTAAAAAAACCTAGTCTCGCTCATGGTTATTTAAAAGTTATAGCGGTTATTTTATTGTGACAGCCATTGGCATTACGTCTTTTTCTTTCTTTATGTAATTAGAGAACAAATTTTCTGATATTAAGTTACAAATTCCTCCAGCAAATATAAGAATCTCTCAAATAATACGGCTTCCTGCAATAAAACTCATGTTCTTTACAATTTTACTTCTAAAGATTGGTTCGTTCCTTGGTGTAAATATACCAAATTGTCAAACTTGTATCGAACTTTTACTTTTTTTAGAGCAGTCTCGATCGACTTTTTTGTGCTCAATTTTTTTTGGAGCCTGCTGTACTAAGGAGGGTTTTGATGTTTTAGTGTTATGGTCTGCCTCTCTAAGTGGAATTTTAGCCTTTTAGGCAAAGGTTTCAAAGCTTTCATCTTATTTTAATTTGTTAGACCTTTTATCTTTTTCCAAGATTTTTCTTTAAAGGGTCATCAGCATCAAGATTAATGTTTAAGGAAGAAAAATGTTCCAGTAAAGATTTCTAGGATTTTCGTAAACAATAAACCTCTAAAATTAAATATATAAAAAGATCAAATAAAATCGAATATATAGAGATAAAATTGATAAAATAAAATCTACTTGAAAGAAAAATATAAAGATATAGATATATATACAAAAGATAACATATTAAAATACAAAACATATTTGAACTTATATTTTAAAGCAAAATTTATTTATATATATTTTTTTTGGTATTGAAATAAAAGCCTCTATTTCGAAAATTTAAAAAAAAAAGATTTTTGTTTAAAACAGGATATTTTTTTATGACTCTTTCTTTATGATTTACAACGGAGCTTTGCCTTCCTACTTGACATATCTAGTATTGTAAATACTCGGAGTATTGATCACGTATAACATACCGCCATTGATACCAAAAAAATACGCATTTAGTTTTAAGTTTCGAATTCGAGTTCAATACCACTTATTTATCAAAAATACGTATTTATAATATTTGATTAAAATCGGATATTTGATATCGAACCCGATTTTGATCAAATATAAACAAAAAAAGCAAAAACGAATTTCTTTGCTTTTAAAGCGCATGCTTGAACTGAAATTGCAAAAACAAAATTTAAATTAAAAAGGTTTCTCTTGAAAATTTTAGTATATTATCTCCAGTACAGTTAGAATACTTTTTTGCACTAAAAGAGTTACTAAAACTTTATCATAAAAATATTTATTACTACTTTTAAATTTATTAATTTAGTTTTATGAAGTCCTAAATTAATATAATTCAAATATACGTTAAATCCTTTCATTTCATACCTTGCTTATTTTATTCTGTTGATTATTATTTTATTGGCATTTCTGTTATGCTATTACCTTTTTTTGTTCTGTTTTAGAAAATTTAGAAAAATAAGTTAAAATTTTGAGCCAACACTGACATTTTAATTGTTGCTAAACGTTAAATTTTGTTGTTAGAATTGTAGTTTTTTAATCTGTTTTTTTGTTCTTTATTCAATAAGTATTTGATTTAAGTTAAATATGATTATAATTTGATATTTTATTACGAGATATATGTCTTTATATATAAATATATATATAAGTCTTTTTAGATTTTTTCATGTTATTTTTAAAATTTTTGTTTATTCAAGTTATATATGTTTATAGTTTGCATATATGTTTATATTATGTTCAAAATTAAAAAGATTTTGATAAATATATGTATGTGGTAATATGTGTTATATAATGGTTTTATAAATGTATTTTTAAAATAGAATAAAATGTATCTATTGTGTATATAAATATTATATAATTTTTTTTAAAAGCCAAGGCCTTTAAAAAAAAGCTTGTAAAAACTTTAGTGTGCCAAAAGATTCACTACATTGGCGTGTGATTTTTCACACGCCAATGGCTTCACTTGAAAGTAGTTTACATATTAATTTACTTGGAAGATTTGGAAAAGTGCTTTCTGATAACCAAGAACAAGATTTAAGATGATCATTAAATTGATAGTACTTGAGTTCTGCAAAAAAAATCCTTTTAACAATGATAGTAAATTAGCAGGGGAGGACTTTGTGCGAGGCTTTTTAAAACATCATCCTGATTTATCACTAAGAAAACCAGAAGCAAATTCTATAAACAGAGTATTTAGTTTCAACAAAAATAATATTAAAATCTATTTTAGTACTTTAGAGAATGTTAAAAAATATCACTTTGAGCCACATCAATTTTTTTAGTGTGATGAGTCTGGGTTGTCATGCGTCCATAAGCCATTAAAAGTTATCTCATCTACAGGATAATGGTGTGTTTCATCAGTGTCAAGTGGGGAAAAAGGAGTCACAACAATAATTTTATGTGCATGTAATTCTGTTGGTCATGATGATATTTAAGCGCAAAAAAAAGAAATTATTACTCAAAGATAATGCTCCAGTTGGAACTATTCAAGGATGCTCAGAAAATGGCTGGGTAATACTGATTTATTTTCTTGAATATATACAATATTTTGTTAAACTTGTACAATGCACCTTGATCAACAAAGTTTTACTTATATCTTTCTCATACCAAAAGCTTAAAACTTATAGACTATGCTTGTGACAATGGATTGTTTTTGCTATCGCTGTCATCACACACAACTCATAAGCTTCAACCATTGGACCGTGGATTATTTAAGCTTTTAAAAACCTTTTTTAATTAAGCATGCATGAGATGGATGCGAAACAATTCAAGACAAATACAAACAGAAAATCTTAGAGAAATTTTTAATGAAGCATATTTAAGAGCTGCTAATATGAAAAATGCTACTTCAAGTTTTAGAGCAACTGGAATTGTCCCTTTTAATCGGCATTTGTTAGAAAATTAATATCTAAAGACATCTTTGAGTGATAATAATAATAAAATCAGGTTATCCATATACCTTTTGAACGCAATAACAAAAACAAAAGTAAAATTTTACAACAGCCAAATTTGACTACATTAATTTTAACGATTCATGATAAATTAAAGCCAATTGAAAGCTTTTCAGAGACCACTGTTACTTCATCAAGTTCTTTTGAAGACATACTTCAAATTCCAAAACTTTATCCTCCAAAAATAAAATTAGCTGAAAAATCTCAGATTATAACTAGTTCTCCATAAAGGAAAAAACTTTACTTGAAAAGAACAGTGAGAAAAAAACAATAAGAAAAAAAGAAAGAACAGTAAGAAAAAAAATTTTCTGGAAAAAAATAATGACAACAAATTAAACAAAACAAAAAAAAAAAAGAATAAAAAGAAAAGAAAATTAAAGAAATACTTGATTGAAAAAGATGTGAATAATGAAGAGGAATGGTTTTGTCCAGTTTGTCAAGGGAAATGGTGCAATGGTACCCGAATTGACTGGATTGTATATTTTGTATGTACTGTTTGGGTACACAAAGACTGCACATTAAACGATGTTTGCTTTTTATGTCAATATATTTTATTCAAATTTTTTGACTAACATGAAACTTTGCATATGCATTTTTTTTATTGATATTTTTTTTTTAATTCCAATCATGTTTTTTTAATTTAAAAGGAAAAATTATAATATAAAATGATACCTACGTGATTTTAATTGCATTCTTATATTTAATCAGATCAAATTTATAAAGTCTGCTTTAATTTTATCGAAGATTATATTTTTACTTAGTTTTTTCTTCAAATGAAATCTATCTCACTTTGCCCCAGATTTTGGGGAAAGTGAGACAGAGTAGTTGTTACCATTTTGAATTTAATTATGTACTAATGCAACAGTCTATCACCTCAAATTTTTAAGAGATCATTAGACACATAATGTGCTAGTGGCCTGCAAAATTTCTTGTTGTGAAATGTGATTTTTCTCAAGTTATGAACATTCTCCCTGAAAGAGTCTCGCTTTGCCCCCAGGTTACCCTATGCGTATCTGCCAATATATTTACATTATTTGTATCTGTATCAAAAATATTGTAGTAAAGAACACAAAAAAAAAAGAACATTTTATTTAAAAAAATAAACTTTGTCAGGTTATTTCAGGAAAAATGAGTATGTCTGAAAGTAAATATGGTTTTTCTGAAAGTAAATTTAATCACAATTTTAAATTGTAAAATAGAAAAAAAAACTAAATTATCTTAATTTGCTAAGGTTTAACGACTCTCTAAGGAGTGGTAAAGTCTTAATGCAAATCAAATGTCACGCCTACCCTCAAAAAAGGAGAGGTTTAACAGGCGAGACATTCTTCTTCTCTTTTCACGGTATAACAATACCATGCAGGGTGACAAAGAAAAATATTGTCAATTTAATGCTTGGTTCTCTAAAAAAGAAATTTTAATGTCATGCTTTTCAGCTATGGAGAAAACCGTACCAACTGTACATTAAACCACTACAACATTTTTATGCTCAAGCCTTCGAGGTCATCCTTTTTTAAACCAGAAATTGCTCTCGTCCAAGAAACGCCCAATATTGTTCAATATCGTTTAATTTATTCTACATTCACATTCTTTATTTTTTTACGCTTTCTTATCAAACTCAACATATAACTAAAGTGACCTCTTTGAAAAACCAACTAATCAAAGGTTATCCAGAACGTCAGAACTTTTTTAAAAACTATGTTGCAAGCCGTTGGAGGTTTTGAGGCGCAGGATATAGCCGATATACCTAAGTAAACGCTTTTAAAAGTATTTTTGTAATACTAATTTGGCTTCAGCAATCTCAATTGTCAGCACATGAAAGTCTGAAGTTGCTTTCCTTTATCAATATTGAACTTTTTATGAATAAGTTTGATTATTGTAATAAATAAACAAAAATCTAAGACTTTTTTTTTTAGCTGCAGTCCTGCAACTAAAAGATCTTGCATGGAAGATCTTAATTGACAAGCTTTTGGACACCAAACGTTCAGCTCAAATTGCCACTATAAAACTAATTTCAAAACAATCACGAAAAATTTCTGCTTCTTTAGCTGCAAGCAAAATATTGCTGATATGCCCTGAGCATAAAAACTCTCAGCGGCCCTGCTAGTAAATTAAATTCTTAAAATAAAAATGAACTTTTTAGTCTCAAATGCAATTAAGGCATTTGCCAAATACTTGCAAATTTAAAAATTAATTAACGAAGGAGAATTTTTTTTTTTTTATTTTTTATTTATTTTTTATTTTAGGTGCCCCAAGAAGTCCTAATGGTCTTGTCACAGAGCACCGCGGAAGTGCATTTAACCAGGAAGTTCACGCCTCCTTCCTTACCGTGACGCGAAAATATGTCCAGAGCTCGTTTCGAACCTGGATCTCCTGCTTATAAAGCAAGCGTTCTAACCACTGCGCCACGGCCGCATAATTTTAAATAACAAGTATCAAGTGTATCCATATAGTCAGTCTTTTGAAAATTCTGAAATGGATTGTTTTATCCCGAAGCAAAAAGATAGTAAAGATTATGTTACTTCAAGGTAAAACACTGTTACTAAAGTTAAAGGTGAAATTAATATAAACTTAGCTTGTTTTAGTATACTTTTTTTATTAAAGGTCATCGGAAAATGGAAATTGCTTGTACAGTTTAGCTTCTCTTTTAAGCAATTCGTTTCTAAAAACAGTTAATGTATTGAGGTTTCTAACTACGATTGAATTGTTTGAAAAAGCTTCCTACTATGCAAGATACTCCCTTTTTGTTTAACAGGTTGAAAACAATAATTTTTTAAATTTTTCTAGTTCTGCAAAACATGTCAAAATCCCATCTTAAATTAACTTTAAAAAAGACAATGCTTTTATAGAGTTGCCTTTTGAACCTAATGTAGTATCTAAGATATTTGAGTCATTAGTTTCTAACTCAGGTTATATTCTTTTATATAAATATTTTAATTCTTTATACGATGTTTCAACGTATCTTGCTTGTGGTAAACTTTTAACCACTGGAAAAGACGATCAATTTTGTCACATATATTTCTAAGATCTTCTAATACAAAAAGATCATTTAAAATTGAATGGCTCAGCCAGTTTTCTTCGTTACCTTATTTTAGCGAAGACTTTGTTAGATACTTTCCTTGTACTTTGTTAGGTGCTAGTATTCTAAATAGTTCTGGAATATTAAATTAAGTTTTCAAGCCTTATCAAGAGTGGGGTAATGCTGTCAGGGCGGGCGCAAGTAGATGTAACGTGAAAAAGGAGGGGGGAGGTTAGTGCCATTACTAAATAAAAAAAAGTCTTTGTGTTTTGAAATTTGCCAATTGCTTAGTCAACATTTGCCGACTGACAGTCTAAATTTGCCGACTGACTTGTCTAAAGGGTCAAATGCTGTTGGATCAAAAGTTAGGGTTGGATGACAAAAGTTGTGTTTTACATGAAAGGTCTATGTTTTCGTTTAATGCTTTACTTTCACGTTGCAACTCCAAAATTAATGTTTTTGAGGTTGATTTAAATAATTCTGGTTTGAAACTTCTTTCTGATAACCAAAAAAAATTAGTTCCAATAATTAAAACAATAATATTTCTTCATAGAAATGATCATTTTATGATGATACCAAATATCATCCTAATATTGGGGAACCTTCTACACAAAAAGTTGAAATAGGTAACTTCATAGAGCTTTTAAATTTTTGTGTTGATACTGGTGATCAAATATTAGCTAATTATCTTTCTTCACGTCCAAAAAATGCAACCTATATATTAAAAACTACCTAAAACCAACTTATCTATTGTTGCGGGAGAGCAATTGAGGAAGTTGTAATAAAAAATGTTGAGCATTCAATTTTTTTTTGAATTTTTTGTGATGAAGCAGTTGAATGTTCAAATACTGAACAAATATCACTTGTTTTAAGATATGTTAATTCAAATATTGATATTTGGATTTCTTGATATTGATATTGAGCCATTTTTAAGATTTATTGATTGCAAGACTGGTTCATCTGGTCTATCTCTAAATGTACTTAATACACTTCAAGAACTTGGACTTGGTATTCAAAATTGTAGAGGGCAAGGGTATGATGTTGAAGGTTGTTTGACAGGTGAATATAAAGGAGTTACTTCCAAATCCTCTTCTTTTTTAAGATTATTGACAGATTTCTCTTTTATTGTTTAATTATAACAAAACAGGTAATGGATTTTCTTTATGCAATCACTGAAACTCTTTAAACTGAATCTTTTAACGTATCCTAGCAGTGTTTTGAAATAATTAATCTAAAAAATCTGTTATTAGAAACAAAATTGATATATATCAAACTGAATGGTACACTATTGCTCTTAGTTTGGCCAAAAATCTTGATATCCAAGAAGTGAGACCTTGCGCAATTGTTTGTTGCAAGATTGTGCTATATCCACGTTTACCGCGATAATCATTTATCAAATACAGTTTGTGACTATTTTAAACATAGAATTACTTCATTAGATTACTTCATAGAATTACTTCATTAGATTACTTCATAGAATTACTTCATGAGATTACTTCATAGAATTACTTCATGAGATTACTTCATAGAATTACTTCATGAGATTACTTCATAGAATTACTTCATTAATTGAAAATCTTATTAATGAGCTAAATAATAGGCTGTATGAAAATTGTATATTTTTTTATAATGATATAGCAGCAGTTCCTTCAACTGTACTGTCGCAAATACAAGTTAAGAAACCATGGAAATAAGATTTTTATGAACTTTTAAATTTTTTATTCTTCTGATACGCCTCATTTTACTTTTAGAAAAAACGGTTCAATTATTCCTCCAACTATTGCTGGTATTTTAAAGACCATTGACTTGAAAGGTTTTCCAAATATAAAAACAGTGTTTGTAATATTAGGAACAATTTCAATAACAATTTGTGAAAGTATTTCAGTTATGCGTAGGCTAAAAACATTCTCCAGAAGTAATATTTATGTCCATACATCAAGAAATATTTTAGATGTTGAAATAGTCATAGACATTTTTTCAAAGTCAAGTGAAAGACTTTTATTTAGTAGTATAATAGCTTTTATTTTATTTTTTTCTTATTTCTAATGTAGTTTTTTTAATATTGAGTGTATATATATATATATATATATATATATATATATATATATATATATATATATATATATATATATATATATATATATATATGCATATATATATATATATTCATATGTAAATTATGTTAGTGTATTTTACAAATAGAGTGCTCAATGTTCTTAAAGAACAGAGCGATAATAAATTAGTATGCATATATACATATATATATTATAAATATATATATATGTATATATATATATATATATTCATATGTAAATTATGTTAGTGTATTTTACAAATAGAGTGCTCAATGTTCTTAAAGAACAGAGCAATAATAAATTAGTAAAAAACACTTATCTAACTTTTTTCTTCTACTTGAAGTTCCACCATTGCTGGATCATCAGGAAGAGTTACTAAAAAAATCATTTATTTTTCCTTAGTAACTATTCCTGATGATCCAGCAATGGTGAAACTTCAAGTAGAAGATAAAAGTTAGATAAGTGTTTTTTACTAATTCACTAATTTATATATATATATTAATATATATATATATATATATATATATATATATATATATATATATATATATATATATATATATATATATATATATATATATATATATATATATATATATATATATATATATATATATATATATATATATATATATATATATATAAGTAGGGAGAGAGAAAGAGAGAGATTAATTTACATTACGTACCTCTCAAGAAAAGGAAAGAATCCGGAAATTGAGGGTTAACCTTAGGTAAAATGACAGTATACAGATGAAGTGCAAAGTACTATGGCCTACCTTTTCGTTAGTACACTTTGTTAATTAAATTAGACTTAAAACTACATGTCTAATTTATGAACGAAATAGCCAGGGCAACATTTGTAAAAATTTTTGTTAAAAGCAGATTCTACAAAAGCAATACAAAACAAATTTAGTTATTATTCAGTGACATAAAAAAACGTCCCTTTACTTTTTAAATTGACTATACTTAAACCCTAGGGAGGTTGGGGGTGGGGGTGGGAGACGGTTAAAAAGTTTTGCATCACCCATTTAAAATTCTAGATCTCCCCCTGAACCGTTGAAACTTAATTTTTATATTACCCGAAGTCGTGTTGGAAGACAAAGGGAGTAGTTGTTTATTTTGATTTAAATAAAGCTAACTTTAGGTAAAATTAATAACCTGAAAAATGTATTATTTTATTTAGATTTACTTTAAAGTATAAATATGTTTTTTATTTCAATATGAAGTTGATAAACTATTTTTAATCTTTCCTTACTTTTCATTAAATGCTAATTTAAAAAATGTAAGAATTCAAGATCATCATAATGTTTTTTAATTAATCTTGTTGTTTATCGATTTGTCTAGTTGTTCATCAAATGGTTCTTTAATGTTTAATTGTTATTCTATTTTGGAAATACTTTTAATTTTAATAAGACTGTTTATCAAAGAAAAATACTCTTTTATATTATTAACAACGAAGAGACTTTCCATGATGGAACTAATAAGATAATATTTAAATATCATTTTGTATATACTATTTTTTTTGTCGTGTTCATCAATTTCATATTCAAAATGCATTCGATGAAAATAAGATAAAAGTATAAAATATGTATAAAAATATAGTTTTTATTTATAAAAACTCCAAAGTTAATACATGCAATGTCCAAAAAAGAATATTTGGAACTAGACTTTTTTTACACATTAACTCAATATTTAGCACATTAAGTTAATGTTGATATATTTAATGATTAAATTGAATAATTAAAAATAACTTTAACAATTAATCTTTGTTTTAAGTTATAGACAAAGTTTGGCCATCACTTTAAACTTAAAAGTTATGTACACCATGTATAACTTAAATAATGAATTTTTGATACTATTTTTGCTGCTCATTAGCTTAGCAATTTATTCCCCCGGGGTTGGAGGGGCTGGGGTTTAAAAAAAAGAGGGGGTTCGATATTATATCACAAAAATGTGTTCTTCTTAACAGTACTCATTTGGCGTCTAAAGATATATGCCTAATCAATGCTCTGGACCAACTACCTTGAGAAACAGCTGATGATGACCATTTATCTAATCCCATTGATCATGGTATTTATTCTGATTTTCACTTGTGTAGCTATAACGAATCTCACAATTAAAATAATAAAAAAGTTCAAACATAATTTCTGACGGTTAATTTAAACACAATGTGTGATGGAGTTGCTGTTAATCATCTTATCATTAGCAAAGTATGCGCCACCTGCAAAAAAATTTTGATGAAATAAACTACCGTTTTCAACCTACTAATGTAAATGCCACATCTTGCTGTTTAGCAATGAGGTCTCTAGAGAATGAGAGTTGCAAATTGTTTGAAAATGTCTGCATGACAACCTTGGTTATTTTTTCTATAGGCAAAATAAAATATAAAGACATGAAAGATGGTTATCAAGAATTTGTAAATTTTTTAGGCAATAACAAATTACCATGAGGTATCGTGAAAACCACCTTCATATTCTTTTGCATATTTTTTTATTATAATAAAGTATTACAGTGGTTTTAAATAATAAATAATATCTTACAAATGGAAAAATAAAGTGTAAAATTGTGAAAGCAACTCTTCGAGCAAAATTTTGTAGTACAACCACAATCAATCAAATGTATGTGCTTACAGTATTTAGAAAACTTCTTACTTGACCCTGATTAAAAATATTTTATGTGACATCAGAGCATACAATTTTTTATTATGTTACTTTGCAGGCAGACTGCATTTAGAAAATGTTATAATCATAAACAAGTTTATGCTTCATCGATAAAGAGCTTCTTAAAATGACATTTGCTTTTCTTATTGCAGTAAAAAATATTTCAAATAGACAATAAAACAGATATTTTTTACTTACTATTACAGAAACATTTATAGAGGAGAAAGCAAGTGCAAAATTTCACAATATAGATAGTGATTAGGTATGTTTAGTGATGCCAAAGTATGCCTCTAAATGCAACAGTTTGCTATATCTCTTCCAAATTAAAATCTTCAAACTATGGGTAGAAAAATTAGTTAATTAGTCAATTATTGTAGCACGTTTTTTACTGCTATTAATTTATAAATTACAGTGGTAATTGTAAAATATTTTAGTTACGCATCTCCAATTAATTAAAAAATAATTTCAAAACATTTTTAGTTTTTTTTTTAAGGTTGTTTAGGGTCGGAGGGGCTTGGGTGGGGTTTAAAAAAAGGAGGGGGGCTGCGGAAAACATCCCTCCTATAAATCAATGTAAATAGGTTTTATATTTTTAAAAACTTGTGTAGCATAATTTTTATTTTGTATACTAATTTTACTTTTGTTACTAATAATAAAAATATGTATAAAAACAAATATTTTTTGATACTAGGGTGTGTTAATCACCACTATATCCATCTCCAACTCTAAAATACACTTCTCATATAGATGAATGGTTTGGTATAAAGTTATAAGTACTTTTTGTAACTTAAAATTTATACTTTCTCTAAAAAAAAATTTTCAGAAAATAGTGTTTAGTTTCATACCGGTTAGTTTGGTGCTTTCTCTGTCCACCCGATTGTTAGAGTTTAACATAAATTTGTAGCCCACTCTTACTCCTATCTATTGATACCAAGTGATTTGCATTTTGATAAAAATTTACAAAGTTATGAAAACTTTAGTTAAGAAAAACTTCATTTTGACCACAGTTTCTTCAATAAATCCATAACGAAATTTTCAATAAATCCTATTAAAAATAGGTACTTAAACCGTCATAACATTTGAAGGAATTGCTCGATTTTGATATTTTATTCACCCTAAAAATATTGTATTAATCCTTTTTCCAATGATAATGAGATGGTATAATATTTAAATTTGAAATTCTATACATTTACCTAATTTATTGAATATAAATCAAGAACAACTGATCTTAGTCTTACTCAAAATTTAATCTCTTCAGCTCATGATAGTTGTCTTAATATTTAAAAATGTAGTGGTCTTATTTATAATAATAAAGGGCTAAGGTACGGAGAATTAAGAGTTGACAGAATGACAATTATATTAACATCATATATAGTATACCAACATCAGATGTGACACAGATGGAATTATATTGAAATGTGTAAAGTCATTATCAGTATCTATCTTTTTCCATGAACAAGCACCTAAAATCCTTGCTCAGTTAAAATTTAATTGCTTTATTTCTAGAACGAAGATTAAGATTTGTGGCAGTTGTATATTCCTTTCTGGGAAAATATTTTAGATCCTTTTTTTTTTCTAATCTTTTTCTTTCTTTAAGCTTTCAAGTTTTTGACAACAAGCAATTGATAAAAGATCTGTTTCTTTAAGTAATTGGATTTGATCAGGGTTACCTCTGTTAACTATCTAACAAATCTTTAATATATTTAGATGGTGTGTGTCATAAAGAAATAAACATTGGATTATGCAAGTTGCTGAAACATTGATCTTGTTAATTTCATGATGGTTTAAAAAAACGTGACTTCTTTTTGATCGTGCAGAACTTTTAAAGTCTTTTCGCCAGCATCTCAACTTTTTGCTTAAAATGTTTCTAAACTGAATTACTTTAAAAACCAGATTGAAGTTAAGCAAACAGTATTTGAGAATGTGAAAACTTTTTTTAACAGAGATCATAACGGGTGACAACTAAAAAACGAGACTAGATTTAAAAACACATATCTTCTTAAAGGAATAAGATTTTAAAAATAGGAAAACTGTTTTATAAGTTATTTTTATTCTAGTTTTTAAATATTTTATGTGTTTTTATTTTTTATAGAAAAATGAATAAAAAAATAAATTCAAAACAAGAAGAGATTAGAAAACGTGCGTATGAATTTTATTTAAATTACAAAAATACTGGTAAAAAGTTCACTTATGACCACTTTAAAGTTGAGAACATACCTAAAAGTACTATCTATAAGATAATAAAACGTGCTGAAAGTGAATCTGGGTACCAAAGAGTTCAAGGAAGTGGAGTAAAAGCTAAAAAAATGACCAGGACAAACATTGAAAGGCTCAAACTCATGTTTGACCATAAAGACAGAGTTTCTCAACGACAGGCAGCTAAAAAGTTCAACTGTACTCAGCAACACATTAGTAAAACATTAAAAAAAAGAACAAATATTAAATCAAGAAAAAAAATGATGATTCCAAAACGCTCTGACCAGCAAAAAGCACCAGCTAGAACCAAATGCAGTCGATTGTGTCAGAAATTCAAAAATCGTAAGCCAATCATTGACGATGAGTCTTATTTCAGGTTAAATCACTCCAGTATCAATGGAAATGATATATTTTATGCTAGTGATGTAAAATCTACTCCATCTACAGTTAAATACCAAACAAAACAAAAGTTTCAAAAGAAATTACTTCTATGGATTGCTTTTTCTGAAAATGGAATTTCTCAACCTTATTTTGTACCAAGTGGACTGGCTGTAAATCAAAAAATCTATTTAAACAAATGTATTAAGAAGAGACTTATTCCATTAATCAATAAGTATCATTCAGATGGTGCATATGTGTTCAGGCCAGATTTAGCATAATCTCACTATGCAAAAACAGTAATCATGTACCTAAACAAAGAAAACGTGCATTATGTTGAGAAAGCGGATAACCCTGCAAACTTGCCAGAATGTCGTCCTATCGAAAATTTTTGGAGTATTTTGAAAGGCCTTGTCAACAAGAATAATTGGCATGCAGAAAATCTTAAAAAATTACGTTCTAGAATCAAGTATTGTCTTAATAAAATTGATATTGAGCTCATACGGAACCTAGCTCAGTCTATACCAGGCCAAGTTGATAAAGTCAAAAGAAATGGTTTAATTGAGAACAACTGATTATATATTTAAAAATTAGAATAAATATACTTTCTAGAACATTTTTCTTTTTTGTTTTCTCTTACTTCTTCAAAGAGATATGTGTCTTTAAATCTAGTCTCGTTTTTTAGTTGTCACCCGTTAATTGTCTTTTTCTATACTCAAATTAACGGACTTTAAAACGGCGCACCCAAAACTTGGTAAAGAAAGAAGAACTGCTTCACCACGTAAAAGTCAATTTCTATCATCTAAATAATTATTTTAGACTTAACCACGTTGTCATGTTTACCTTATTTACAATAACTGTAGGCAAAGACTCCTCTAGTTAAATTTATTAAAAGCATTAAAGAATATAGGCTGATAAATTTTCTCTGCAAATATTACAGAATAGTCGTTATTTAGATGACTTTGACTGATTTTAAAAGTTTTACATTTGCTAATTGGAATATTGCCTTTGGTTAGATATTTGAATAATCTTTAACAATTCAAAAGTAGTACATTTTGCCATCTAATCCTTATTCATAAAATTTGTATGCGATGCTAGTTTATGACTATTTAAAAGAGTTAGCAGTCTGAAATAAGAAAAATGTTTTAAAATGACGTGGTTTTACCATTCAGTGAAACACTCAAAGTTTATTTGCCAAAATTTTTCGTTACGAAATTCCGTAAAGAAATAATAAGACTTCTGGAACTCTTCTTACAACTTCGACCTCAGACCCATCAATGACTGTTGATAAAAAAAATCTAACGTGTTAGTTATTTTTTAACAACTTATATTTTTATTCATTTTAATAATAGGAATTCAAAACAGGTTATAACGTTCTGATTTTATCTTATGTGATTACCCTTAAGTGATAACCTATAAGCTTTCCTTTATTAACAACGTCATTTTCTAAATTATCGATTTCACATTCAAAATTCGAATTCTAAATGCGACCTGGTAAAACGTTTAATTTTTTAAATTGTTAAAAAAAGTTTTTTTTTTAATTTAACCTAGAGTCATGCTCCATTTAACAACTGCAACACCTGAAGCTACTTTTTAAATCTGTTAAAATCTAAATATATGTTGTTTTTTTTAATGATAGATCCAAATCACATGTTTATGATTTGGATCATTTGTATGTATTTTGTTTGTTTATCATACATTGTTTAGTTAAATTCTGTCCAATGTTTTTAATTATTTCAATTCAAAATTATATGCATAATTATGCATTTCTCATACTTAAAATTGAACTTCAACCAACTATGTAGAAGCCATGCACAAAAGTAATATGTTTTTTACTATTTTGCCCTGGCTCTCGAAATATTTTAGT
Organism: Hydra vulgaris; assembly: GCF_038396675.1. Classification (NCBI taxonomy): domain Eukaryota; kingdom Metazoa; phylum Cnidaria; class Hydrozoa; order Anthoathecata; family Hydridae; genus Hydra; species Hydra vulgaris. Next base: position 33,012,136 of record NC_088920.1, read on the forward strand.
AAAAAATTGAAACCTTATAATTTAAAAGAAAGATTTAAAACTTTTAAAACATGAACTCGCTTTTTATAATTATAATTTATTCAAGTTTTTTTTTTTTAATTTATAGTCTCGGATCTATATTAAAAACAGAAAAAAGTTAACTGATAAATATGGGTTTTGAAAATTCTCTTAGAGTAATATTGGATCCATGTATTCAGATTCTATAATTTGTAATATATCCAGACTCTTAAATTCGTTGAAAAATGGTAAAAGAATTGCAACTTTTAGACTTTTAGAATTGCAACTTTTTACAAATTTTACGTCTGTATATAATTTTAGAATAATAAATCAAAAAACGTTTGCAGACCATTTTTTTAAATGAAAAAACTAATCTAAGTTTTACCATTAGAAAATAAAAAGTCAAATTAGAATGAGCGCATGGCATTAGTGAATTAGTGCATTAAGGTTCATTAAAAAATAAGAGTTTCTTTATGGAGTTTCGATTATGTAAACGAAACTTCATAGCCGTTTACGTTTATGTTTGTTAAATCTTTTCTTATATTTGGACTAATGTAAAAGTTAAAACGTTAAAACAAAAATTTTAATTAAAAACAAAGAGTTTACTATTTTTTAAAGAAGTTTAACATATAATTTTATGTTATATATGAAGATAAAAAGCATATATGATTTTAAAGAGAGTATTCAATTATCGAATTTTAACTTTTAATATCAAATATGCGAAAAGTCGTTTTGAGTAGTATTACGTGCATTACAAAAAAAAAAAACACTCATTAAAAAAAAAAATGATTAAAACAGTTATTTATTAACATATAATTAATAAATAACAACTAATAAATAAAAATATAAGTATAAAAACAATAATTATTGTATGCTTAAACTTTGTTTAGTTAAAAAAATATGACGCCTAAAAGATTGTTAATTCTTACAATTGTTCTTTTAATGTTTATTTCCACGGTCAGCTTACAAAAACCAAGAAAAAATTTAAACAAGACTGGGAAACGGTATAAATGCCATTCTGAAAAATGTATTTGGTATCTAGGAGGCGTAAGAGTTTTCATTATTATTGAATTTATTTTGTTTTTACTATTTCAAAGTTTATAAAGTTTATATAAATGTTATAACAAGACATATGTTTATTGTAAAAAAACGTGCTCATTGAAAGGTTAATTTTTAATTGAGGCAAATGTCATCCACCGAAAGATAACACTGGTAAACAAAACTGTAACCTTGCTGTGCCACATGAACTTTTAAGTCGGTCTTTACTATAATAGTTGGTTGGCAGTAATAAAAAACATTTTGAAAAAATCTGTCAGCCAATAATTTAAATTTCTTGAGTAATTTAAAATATTTTAAAAAACAACGATTATTTAAATGTAAAAACTATTTTGTCATGAGGATAAGATTTAGGATTTTCCAACAAATTTAGCTTTTAGTTGGTCCTTATTGACTTTCTAGCAGTAATCTGCCATCATATTAGAGTTTCATTAGCCCCGGTAACGTTCTATGTAAAAATTGTTCTTACGGCACCTTTGTACAACGTGAAAGACTTCATATAGCTTTAAAAGAGATTATTACATAACATTTATTTTCAAGAAAACACGTAGTGCACGTGTAGGTCAGGGTACACGTGTAGGTCATACTTACTTATAATAGTTTGTTCTGTCTTGACTGTCCTGAAGTGTTGATCACAATTTCAAAAGTACCTAGTTTTTTTTAACTATTTAGCAAATTTTCTCAAAATTTTTTTCAACTGTTTAATCAATATCAATAGTTCTGACTGTTTTTTTGACAAATTTAAAATGCAAATCATGTTGTTTTATCTCCTTTTTCTGACTAAGTTTTAGTTTTCTAGCTATGTTTGCTAGTTTGCTGGTTTTTTAGCTAAGTTTTCTCGCTAAGGTTTGGTTATAATTTCTTCCACAACGTAACCATTGTCTTTCCCCAACATATTCACTTGAAGTGGACGATTGAATATTGTATTGTATTTAGTTTATTTACCGTATGTTTGTTTTGAAATTAGTACCACTTACATAATTAAAAATACCAATTCAAAATGTGGTTTCTTGACTCGGTCCAAATCATAAGTACAGAAAACATTGTATTGCGGAACTCTTTCTTCTAATCAATTTAATTAATTTTTATTGGTTTTGTAACAAATATAAAGGGCCCAGGATTAGTCAAGATGGGCAGCATCAAAACTAAATTAGCACTTCAATCGACTTTCATGCATCGACTCAGTGCATCGACTTGATGCTATCTGAAGCAATCTCATTACTTTGAGAAAGCCCTTTCACCAAAAACATAACTAAAGAGTTAGGATTGTTTTGAATGTTTAGAATTGTTAGAAGTTTTAATTTCTCGACATGTTAACGTTGTTAATAAAACAGTTTTATAAAAAAAATATTTACAAACATGATTAACTTTAAACTATTACCGTGTTACAAAAAAACTATTACCGTGTTACAAGAAAACTGAGACTAATTGAAATAAATTAACTGCACTTTAATAATGAGAGTAATTGGCTAAAACAGTATTATCTATTTAAAAATTAATTAGCTAATTCATTCAACTGTATTTATAATAAGTAAACTAATAATAAGAATTTATAAGTAAAGTTAATTTTCAATTACAAACACTGAAATAGGAATATTATTTATAAGTAAAATTAATTTTCAAATTTGCTTACAAACACTGAAATATGAGTAGGGTCTAAAGAATGTTTTTAAAAAAATATTTGTATTGTCATTAAGGTTTTTTATGGACATTTCACAAATTTTCACAAACAAGTTCAACGGTGTCCAAGAAACTTATCGTCATTTTGTTATTTTTAAAAAAATTCTAAAAACCAGGAAACTGGTTGCTTACTTAGTAATAACTAAATAAAACTGAACTAAATCATAACTGGGCCGTAAACAACTTTTTTCCATTTAGAATTAAAAAAAAACAAAAAAAACCAGAAGTTTTTTGTTTTGAAAAAAAACACATTTAAAAATACTTTTGTATTTTAAAAACTGTAATGCAAAATGGTAATCTTTATTTATGAGAGATTTTTTAACTTTGAAGTTAAAAAATATCAATAATGTTTTTTAACTGTTTTAAATCTAGATATTTTGACACCTGATATACAATTTTTTCTTTATCTTTAGGCTTTAGGCTTTATTGCATTCGAAAAAATTAAATTAAGTTTAAACTTGGAAAAACTTTATCGAAAAATGTACATGTCTTAAAAATCTCTAAGAACGATTTCCAGAACCGTGAAATCGTTTCAACACGCTAAACACACGTCTACAACATACATCCTAAAAATTTAAATACCCTGAAAACCATGCTATACAATAATCTAATATCCTGTACAAAAAAATTTTTTCAGGAACATTTAACTCTGCTGATAACTTTATGCAAACGCGTGATTTTTTATTTGTACAGAGTTTAATCTTCTTGTGTAAAGTTTATTCCAATAGTGTACTTTTTTTAAATGTTATCTAGCTAATGTTTTTAATTTACTTGTTTAAAGTTTAATCTCAAAATGTGAAATTCATTCTATTTCTGTACTTTTTTTTAAACATCTAGGTAATGCTTTATTTTACCGTGTATTTAACATTTTTTCTCTTTTTATTCTAGGGTAATTGGTGCTGGTCAAACACCAATGGATCAAATAAATTGGTAGATTGTAAAATTGATGATGATTGCAAGAAAGCAAAAAGGTGTGATCGTTCACGAGAGCTTATACAAATCGATTGAAAATTCTTTTTAGATAAAATAATTAAAAATTGTCTGTAAAACCATTTTTATATACATAAGCATAAATATAAATGTTGTTCATATAAAAATTTAACTAAATAATTCATGCTTTTTTTCCTGACTTTATTTTAAAATGTAGGTAGTAACATAATGGTTAACATTAAGGTGGCTCAACCCCATTACTACTAAATCCTTTAAAAATTGAAATAATTTCTCCAAACTAGTTGTAGCGTCGGTAGATTAAATATAAAATATTTTTTGTTCAAAAGTTTTAAAAATTGCTGCAAAAAAAATGCTGCAAAGAGTAAAAAAACAATTTTATCTTCTCATACTTACGTCATTAAGGTGTATATATAAAATAAGAAGTTTATGAATTAAACACACACTTACGTTAGTGAAAGTTTTATTGATAATTCACTCAAGTTTTGTACCATGCATATCCATTTGTTGATTGCTCAACTTACCCTACACTATTGCTCAACTTACCCCGCTGGGGCAGGTTGAGCAGCTCCGCAAACTTTAGGCATTATCGTTTTTAAAAAGCCAAAAAGTATACTTTTTTCTTCACAAATTTTTAGCAGGATAAATTACCTTTCAAATTGTGAAAAAATTATGTAAATCCGACGTACCGTTCATAAAATCTGTTAGATTTAGTAACAAATGCTCAACTAGTCCCGCTCTAGCCTACAATCTAACTGATAAACACCTGAATTAACTAAATAACAGATAAACTCAAAAATTAACTAAACAAATAAACTATTTGGATGCAATATGGATTTATTGCGACATAAAATGTTAAATAAAGAATTAATATAGCGAAAAACGGTTTTTATGCCTACTCTACGAAACTCTTTTTTAAGCATAATGTTTATTTTCGTTATACACGGCAGTATAATAATTTTTTCTGGGTCCATCAGCACGTTTTTTGTATTTTTATGCGATAGTTTATAATTTTTAGCGTATCTGAAAATTGTTTGTATGAGTATCCATTTTGGGAAAACACATTAACAAGAAACTCAATTTCATTCTGAATATTCTGTTCTGAACATATTTTATATTTTCTACAAAGAAAACCTTTAAAAGTACTTGTTGCTATATTTGGTGAAACTGAAGAATGTGGTTTAATTAATACAATAGTAATTGCTTGCTTACGATATATTGAAAATTTGCATTTATGAAGAAATTTAGTGGAAATACAAAAGTCTTAAAAGTTTAGTTGATTTTGAGAATTTTGCCATTCAATAGTATAATGAATGACTGTATCTTGTGAATTTAAAATAACTAAAAAAGAATTTGCGTTATCAATATAAGAAAATAAAGCGTGACTATCATCAACGTACCTTTTATAAGTTATTGGCGCAGTATTAAAGAACAAAGCTTGTTGGATAGGATTAAATTCGATAAATTGTAGATAGGCCTCTGACAAAACAACGATAATGGACAATCTAATCGGACCTGAAATTTTTAAGATATGGTATTGGTCAGCCTATAAAAAGGAACATTTACTTACACAAAGTTCAATAAGCTTGTGAATATCTACTAATGACAATATAGTTCGCATAATGAGATCATCTTTGTTTAAAATAAATTATAGCAACCGTTGCTTTATCTAGTGAAACAAAAGATATAAATGAATAACATCAAACGAAACACAATTAGAAAATAATTTTAGTATCGAAAAAGCTGAATTGTTGCGACAAAATGCAAAACTTTAAACAAGTTTTTAATTGTAAAAATAGCTAGTAATCTTTCTAAAAATCAATATTTAGCTTCTAATGAGCTAAAAAAGTCGAATGAAATAAAGGTATACCTTTCGGATAAATGATGTGGAAGTATTTTTCTTTTAAAAGCAATTATTGAAGTTAAACTGCTTCTACCTATTAACTCATACTAAATTTACGTTTGAAGAAAAATACTTTTACATATTTTTACAACGCTAACAAAAGATATTTCAACATAAAACCATTTTATACACAGTGTTGGTAAAAAGAAAATAAAAGTAATGTAAGTATAATGAGAAAAATTTTCTTTATGAAAAAAAAGTTAATGAAAATCACAACATTTTGTAGAATTCCTTGTTTAATAAATTCACGCAAAAAAAAAAAAAAATTCAAAATAAAAATAAATAAAACATTTGTATAGTAAATTGATAAATATTTATTTTTAAAATTTAAATTTAATAGCGTTTATTACTAGTATTGTAATAGCATTTTTCTATTTCATTATTTTTACTAGTATCGGCATTTAAGCTACCAGATTATTTCTGATTTCAAATAATATATTTTCAAAAATATATTTTGAGATATTCAACACATCTTTTATTGATTAAGGAAAGCAATCACAATTTTTATTTTTTAACTTATCCTTTAGGCTTTCAATGAGATTGAGTTTTTGTCAATTGATGTTAAAAATAATTGAGTTCATCAACATCAAGAAAGTGGAGGTAACGGCCAGCGGTTATATGGAAAGTCTTGTCTCCATATTTTTAATATTTAATTATTCGACTTTCTTAATATTTTCATACTTTTTTTCATTTTTGGTCTGCGACAATGCAATATATATGCAATCCTAATAATATAGCATTGCTTACTTATAGACAACTATACTAATTTGTAAAAATAAAATCTCAAACAATTGGGCCAGCCAATAAGTTGTTTTTATATATGCTTTAAATGTTGCAAAATTTCCCTTTTTTTCAAAGAAATCTAGTAAAATTTCCAATTTTTCGAAGACTTTTAACAACGCGAAGAAAAAATGCAAATTGTTAATTACTATTTAATGACGCTGTATGGACTAAAGTTAACGTTTCTTTCTGTTTATGATCACTGTTTTTATAAGAAAGAAATATGCATCCACATTTTTGAAGTAGAGTTTGTGCCGCTTTGAAGAAGTCGTGGTTGAACCAACAATAAATAACTGGTGCAAAAAAACTGGAAGTTGAGGAAAGAATTTTTATAGCCGCTCTGACCTCTTCCAGATCATTTGCTCTAGACCAACAGTTTTTACAAAAATGGTCATACGTGTAAAATACCCCCAAAGGTGCCCAACATATTATATGAACAACAATGAGTGTCAGTGATGTTTTTGTCGCTTTCATTTGCAGAAGTATGTCTACTTTCGATTTTGAGCGAGTGTTTGTCGTTATTAAAGTACTTTTATCTTTATTTCTGTTCATATCAACTATTACACTATTATCTGCTAAACTTAATCGAGCGGCAATTTTCCATATTGTAATATAACTTACCACCATTATAAAAAACGGAAAAATATCGTAGCAAATAATTACAAAAAATCCCCAAACATGGCTGGGAAAGTAATGACACGATTCAAATTTTTCATTTTTGTTAAAAAAAGGCACAGAGTCTATACTAACAGTTATAAACCAACTGATTAATATGATGATAATCATTTTGTTTCGCGAAACAAATTCACGGTATTTAAATGGATATTTGACTGCAAACAATCTATCGCAACTTACAAGTAATAAACTGATTTTTAAGACATGTCCAGAATGCATATAGGTAAAGCGAGATGCATCGCATAGCCATATTGGTACATCTTCTTTGTAAGCTATCTTTTTAAACACATATAAAGGAAATGCTGCAAAACCTTGAAGGGCAGAGGCGGCGAGAAAATAAAGTATAGGACAAGTAGTAACTCTATTTCTTTGGTTTTTTGAGCATAGAATAACAATCACTGTTAAAATGTTGAATACTGTAAACACTAAACAAACAAGAGAGGAAACAAACCATGCTGTCGAACTGTTCATTTTCTAAATGAGAAAGATAAAAATCACAATCGTATTTTTTTTTTTATATTAATTTTGAAATAACAAAATTAAAATAACCAAAGATGAAACATAAAAAACTATTTACTCAGTAAATGTTTACAAAGCAGCAGAATAAAATATGAAAATAAAGAAATACTATAAAAATACAATCTATTTTTGTTATTTTTTCTATTAAAAAAACGCAGCGAAATCAACGGTCGACGTGTTGAAGTTTACTAGTATTCAGCTCGTTTTTTTATGTTTCGATTCGATTTTGTTTGTTCGTTTAAATTTGATGTGAAGATTTGCTACGCAAAATGCAAATGGGAAATAATAAATATTAAATAATTAATAAATATTAAAATAATAAGAAAATAATTTAATCAGCTTTTTTTATATGAATATTTACAGTTTGTAAAATGTTAAAGATAGTAATGCCAAAATATAGTGCATACTTTAATAAAAATTTAAAAATATATTATATAAACTTTTGAAAGCATAGTCAATTATAACATTTTTTAAAGGTTATTTCAAAACAATATCTGAGAATAATAGTTGTTAATCGTTTTTGTACTTTTTTTTTTTAATCCTAAATTAAAGTGTTTTTTAATTGAGATAAGTTAAATAGTAATAAATGCAAATATAGAAAAATTATATATAGAAAACTAAATAAATGAACTCAATATAAGGATAAAAAACCAAGTCACAACTCAAAGATTCGACCATTATAAGTATAATGGTCTAATTTCTTTTCTTACTTTTTTACCTATCGGGTTTGATTGAATAAAAACACAAAAGTTAATGAATCAATTCGAGTTTAGACCGGTAGTAGAGTTAAGATTGCCATACTGTCATTTGTATTATACAGGCATATTTGTAATTTTGGATTTGAAGTTAAAAAACTGTAAAGAATGATAGATATATGAACGATGGATAAAGCACTTGGTTAACAATCCTAATTATATATACTTTCTTTGGGGGTAAATTTTAGTAAATTAATTTTGCGTAAATTGTAATTCTCATACTTTATCTTTATCAGAACAAGTTACCGTTAAAATATGTTTAATAGTTTTTAAGACGCTTCGACAATGGTTTAGAATGAGATTAAATAAATTCTCCAGGTTTAAAACCCCATTTGTAAAAAAGAAAAGATGCTACCGCTCTTTTAGACATATATTTTTAGAAAGCCTAACAAAATTTATAAGTTTTCTGTAAACATTGTGTGAAAGTATTCATATGCAAAATAATTCTTAACAAAACAATTAAATATAAGATATAGAAATCAAAAGATAAATGTAGAAGTCAATACACGTACTTTCTTTGTTATGGAAAACTCTAAAACTCATATTGTTTTACAGATTTTCAATGGAGTTTGTAACTAGGGAATTCATGTTATATTTTTTAGTATGCAATCATTCTTTAACAATTTTGAAATTTAAAATTGCTACATTTTACATAGTTCTGTTTATCATTATGTTGATAAATTGTAACAAACGCTTGTCTGTATGTAATTATTATTATTTTCTTATAGCATTGAACACATATTTCGGCATAAAATATACATTCCTTTATAATTACTGATGATGAATCTTTTACAGATTGCACTTTACAGATTGTTCGACGCAAATTGTACGGCGCATATTGTACGACGAAAATTGTGCGGCAAATATTGTACGGTCAAGCTTAAATTTTAGTTGTTTGAACACGGAGGTTAGTAATTTTCTTTACCATGATTCGGTCTTATTACTACAGTGTTATTTTCTTTTCTTTTTTTAATTGAGATACAAATCCCTACAATAACCGAAAAGAATAATAAAACATTAAATAAGAAATTTTGGTATAAAAATATTTGGTTTTAAAAAAATTAGTATAAAAAAATTGGTTATAAAAAAGTTGGTTTTACCTAGTTTTTTTTTAAATCTATACAATAACACACTTTGATCACACAATGACAGTTGATTTAGTTGCTATGATCAATCAAATCAGCTACGATTTGATTGATCATAGCAATCAATTAAACCAATTAAATCAGCTGATTTGATTGATTGACTACTGATATTTTATTGGTTGCCCATTCAATAATAATTAAGTAGCTTAGTAGGGTTTGCTTACAGTTGTTGTTGTTACAGTTGTTATAGCAACAGTTGCTACAGTAACAGTTGCTACAATAACTGATGGTGTTGAAACAATTTAATTTTATTTTTACTAGATTTCTTTAAATTACTTTTTTTATACATTTTTTTTTATAGCCATTTAAACAAATGGTTACTTTCTGTGCCATTTATACTAATGGTTACTTTCTTTGCAATTTTTTGAAAGACATTAGGAAAATGTTAACAAGCTTTTCAGTTGAACTGTAGCCATGCGTTAAAAGGTTTTCAATTTAACTGCCATAACAGACATATATCAAGACAACATTAAACATTATTTTTTAAAACCAAATTTAAAATTAGTCTTTTGTTAACTTTTTTAATAAACTAATGTTTTAAATAATTGCAATTGATATAAAGACTCTCGATGGAGTGAAAATAAAAAACATATGTTCTCAGCGGTACTTTCTTTTGTGTGTATTAACAGCTGTATCAAATCGATAAAAATCCCTAAAGATTTTTAACTAACATTCTTAATACTTACATAATAAAATAAAAAAACTAAAATATCCAAAAAATATTTCTTTTAAAAGTTACATTTTTTTCTTCTTTACTTTTACATTACTACTTAAATGATAAATTATGTAATTATATTAAATTATGATAATTATGTAATTCTTCCAAGAATCTGATACTATTGACCAATGAAAACCTTTATGAGCTGTTATTGGCTTTATTAAAGATTTAGAGGACTAAAGTTACATATAAATCAACCCTAACTTAAATAAGATGATCAATTTAAAAAGTTTAGGCTGAATATCACTTTGAATTTTAAGGATAAAGTTAGCATAGATAGGTCATTTGATAAATGGGTAATTACGTAGATAAATAAGTATTAATCATTTATCTGTAAAACAAGGTAAACAATTCTTAAATATATATCTATATTACAAAGTATATACTTAAATAGGCAAGTACATAAATAGATAAGTAAAATACTAAACTAAAATTATTTTTAACATAAGCCATTCAAATATGTTTATACATAAATACATTTACGTAAACTCTGTAAAACCTCGGAACAAAGTAAGAACTAAAATTTATCTCCTCTGCTCCATTTATGAGAACAAAATAGATTAGAAAAAATTTTTGAACTATATGAAAGTTTCATAAATTTAAATTTCGTTAAATGCGGCCGTGGCGCAGTGGTTAAGAGCGATTGCTATATAAGCAGGAAATCCAGGTTCGAAACGAGCTCTGGACAAATTTTTGCGTCACGGTAAGGAAGTAGGCCTGAACTTTCCGGTTAAATGCACTTCCGCGGTGCTCTGTGACAAGACCGTTAGAACTTCTTGGGGCACCGAAAAATAAAATTAAAATAAAAATAATATTTTAATTTCAGAAATGTTTATCTGGTCTTTGAGCACCACAGTATAAAAAATTTAAAATTCATAAAACTCTTGCAAGTTTACATATTTTGACTAACAAAAAAGCAGATTTACAATGACGCATAAACTGCTTCTGTTTATTCTTGCAAATGAAAAATTGTTTAAAATGATTATCTTGAGATATATAGATTACAGAAACCATCTAAAAGTTTTGGTACTAAGCAACTGTAAAACAAACAAAAAAACCTCTTTGAGTTTTACACAAAATATCAATTAGCTTTTATCTATAATTATCTAATATATGCATTTATCTTATCTAATTTATAACTGTTTAAATTTGTTCATGCAATGACACGTATTACCAGCGATATTTAACGTATTACCGTATAACGTATTAATATATAACGTATTATTATTATATATTACTGATACAGAAAAAGTATATTTGAGGAACTTTCGATGCAATAACATCTTTAATTGAATTTCAATAAAGTTAACATAAAGGATTTTTAAGGTCTGGTAGGTATATATATACTATAGGGTCACCATAGTTACAAGTTTTGGGCTACAAAATATATTATCTTAAGATTTTTTTTTATATACTTTCATTAGACTTTTTATATATAATAAATTTTGAGTTTTATTATATAATACTTGTATTATACTTTTTAACTTTGTGTTATGTTAAAACAATGTCGCTGAAAAATTAGTAAATATTCTTTGAATTCTTAATAAAATAAGTTTCGTATTGAAAAGTAATTTGATATTAAAAGTTTCTGAAGATTTTGGTGCTTCTAGTACGAGTTTGTTATAAACAAGTTTCTTATTAAAAAAAAAGGAAAAACTTGTAACCTAGTTAATTGAACTATTCGTGAAATAAAATAAACCAAGTTTTTCTTTTTGTCATTTTTTAAATAAGATTTTGTCATTTTTAAGCAAAGTTTAAAAAAACCAATTTCTAACTAAAATTCGTTATTGCTTTTATTTCTAAACGACTCAATGTGGGTTTTTATCAATTTTTAATTTGTCTTGTGCAAGTATCTGATTTTTTTTAACGATTTAGATGCTCAAAGAAGACATGACGATCTTTTCATAGAACACCGTGAAACAGGTCAATCAACCAGGAAGTTCACGCCTCTTTTCTTACCAATGACGCATATAAAGCCAGAGCCGGCTTTAAACCACGATCTTCCAGTTTTGAAGCCAGAACTCTAACCGCTACACCATACGCTGCAATATTTGACAATCATTTCAATTGTAAACAGGTTCCTACAATTTTTTCAAATATCTGACTAACATAAAAATATTGATTTCTTTGTTGCTCAGTGTTTCAACCATTTTTTCGTTTTAATATTAATTTGTTGTGTTAACATGCATTAATAAAAAAAGTATGTTCCTATTAATAATAACTTGAGAAAAAAATCTTTTCATCTACGAACAGCGCTTTATCACGTAGCGAAACTTTGATGTGCCGATTTGTAATAATTACAAAAGTTGTGCCATATATTAACGCACAAAGCAGCATTTTTGCTAAAAACTTTTGCTATGTATTTACTTATATCGCAATATTTTTGTCTAAAAAAACAAAACTTAGTAGAAAGATAACTGTAAATAAGCATGATTTTGGCATGAGCAAATTTTAGACCAATAATTTGGTTTAAAATTTGCGAATGTTATAAAAAAAAAAAAAAAAAAAATTGCGCAGTAAGCAATTCGATTTTGTTTTCTTAAGTTATTGATTTAATATCAAACTTGATTCGAGGTTTGATCACGAGTTTACTACTATTTCATTTCAAAAAAAAAAAAAGAGTCACTGGACTTGTTTAAATTTATTAATTCATTTTCGTTACAAAAAAAAGTAATTAGGATTTTTAAATTGATTTTTATTTTAAAAAATTTAAGATGTTAAAAAAATTTACCTCATCTACCTGAAATACGCAAAACGTTTTAAATGAATGGAAAACGTGTTTTAAAATATAAGATAAATATTTTCCACGCGTTTGCCACACATTACAAAATAAAACATGTCTTTTGTCACGGTTTTTGGCTAACCAATGAAATCAATTTTAAATATAAGGTATAAGTATCGCTGTTAATACAGTTATGGAGTACTGTTTTAATTACAAGGTACTCGTGATGTTTAATGCAAAGTTAATCTAATCTAAATAAAAACAAAAAAAATTAATTATTCCCTACGAGGAAATTATTTCGATAAATATAGTTGGCGATTGATGATAATTCACTGTAATTTTTATCGCTGTTAAAAAAAGATGCTGGGAAAAACATTTGTTATAAAGATATTCAATAGGCTAAAACAATTCAAAAAGTGTTTTCCTTTTTTATATATAACTTTTCTTTGAACTTAGTCGCTTTCTTAAACTTTAATCCAGATGGAGTTTTTTTTACCATAAAACACACAGCAGAAGTGTAAATGTACGACTTCTAGCTAATGCAAGATAAAGTTAATTAAATTAACAACGCCAACAGAAAACTTTTTTATATTGGATGAGAATTTTCCAAACTATTTTCGCTTTTTGTTTTACTTAGGATATGTTAAACCCGGTTTTTATATTTCTAAAACTGATTTTAATCCTTTTATGATAACCAAAACCGCTTCTTTTGAAAAAGTGTAAATGTTTTGAAAAGTACATTATTTTGATAAATAAATGATTAAACGTGAGTTGTTTTAATGAAACCTAAAATAGTTATAACTAAGGTTGACAAGGGTTGGTTTGTTGAAGATTCATAAACTAACAACATAATCAGTTGCATTTTGTTGTTGTTTCGAATACTATTTTAAATATATTTTTTATTATTATTTCCAAACTATTTAAAATATTTGTAAATATGGTATTGTTTTACCATAACTTGTTCTTAATTGAGAAAAAGTTGTTAGTCCTTGTTTTAATCCATCAAAGTATTATTTATAAAATTTTTTAAATAACAAAACATTTTTAGAAAACATTCAAAATATTTCTTTACACAAAAATAAACCCAGTACTAAAGTATCTGATCTAAAAGTTTCGTAAAAGTTTTTCTAAAGCATCTTCTTAAAGTAAATACTTAAATATTTCTTAAAGTAAATAAACAAAATATTTTGAATTCAAAAACAAGATTGTCAAACTTTATAAAAAAATAATTACGGGTACAAGTGACAAAAAATTGAAGCTTATTACTTATCACGCAATATTAAATGATGATTTTTTGAAATTTAAATTTATACCTTTTTATGTGATTGAAACTTTTAAAGAGGGAAAAAAAAAATTTATATTATTAAAGGCAAAATTTTATAAGGAACACAGTGTCAAAGTTATTTTTTAAATATTTTCAACAAAAATATTGTTTATAATTGTATTGTTAATATTAATTTTTCAAGACAAATAAGTTTTATAGACTTACCAACGTTTTAAGATGAGGTGTATATTTTATTTGTTTTGATTCAACTAAATGATTTTTTTTTTATTTGTCTTCATTTTTTCATTACAAAATAGCTTTATTACAAATATATTCGGCAGGACTTCCAGAAGATCATACAATCTTATCATGAAATGATAATCCTTTACAATATCAAATATAACAATAATAATAATTTAAAAAAATCAAAACAAATCTATATATAATGCGCATACAAAATATAAATATACCGGGTAAAATATATGAAACAAAAGAACTATTTTGCCTTTGACAATGGTTTACAATGATTTACTGGAAATAAAAGAAGTAAAAATTATAAAAAAAACCGAATTTAAAAAAATAAAATATGATTATAGAGAATTTGAATATTGCTGAAAATGGTGGTGTAATTATTTTTAAATAATCTTATTTCTTTTAGTTACTACTTTGTCTTTTGTTGGTATAGTATAAATTACCTTCTCATAGCGGGGCCGGCGCGAAGGAAGTGTGAGATTTGAATCATCAATGAATTTTTTGTTCATTTAGTCGGCAAATTTGACCCTTTTAAACAAGTCAGTCGGCAAATATAGAATTTAGACCAGTCAGTCAGTGAATTTCAAAAAACGAGGAATTTTTTTTAAACCAACAAAAATTTAAGTGGTACCTCACACGCACACACCACGTAACGCTTACTCGCGCCGGCCCTGCCCATAGCAACGAAACAAAATAGTACGAAAGCTTATGTTCAACCACATCTTAATTGCTTGATTGCTTACTTCTTGTGTTAGTATAATGTTGACTGGAAATATTTGTGTACTTTTCTTTTAGGTTAATAAAATAAATATATAACGAATACTAAAAATGCTATAAGTAGTAAAAGATAAAATTTAGTGGTAAGAGACACAAAACATTAAGTATAAGTGGTAATTTGCCCAAAAATACTTTATGTATCTTATAATGTGCTAAATCTTTTGGTAGGCTTAGGTTGAAGTTCAACTCTTGCATGTTCTCTATGTTCTTGCATATCATTAACCGGTTGATCAGAACCAATCTTTATATTTATGGAGTTCCAGTCTGAAATCGGCAACTTGGAATAATTGCAACCATATAAATCATATGTTTGATTACTGGATTTGAAATTGGAATTGAATTACTGGATTTGAACATGAAATTGATTGACTAATTTAAACTAATAATAACCAACATCATAACCAACAACAATTTTAAAATTACTGGATTTGAAAATTCATTGACAACTGGATTTGAAAATGGAATTTTAAATTGGAATTACTTATTACCAAAAAACCATAAGTTTGATTACTGGAGCATTTACCAATAATAAAACTAAGTTCTGGAACTAAAATAAGATCTTATTAAAGTGTTCATTTTTACTAGCATTAATACACACTGAGAATCCATTTTTTACTAGATTTGTCAAATCTGTGAATAGTTTTTTTCATGACTTTCATTCCCACGCCAAAGAGTTGTGATAAATTGACCATATGAGCTATGAATCATAGAAGTTAAATTGAAAATTGCAAAAGAAATTAAATTCAAAATTGCAAGAGCAGCTCGAATATAATCTCCAGTGTAACGTGTAGTTAAAGTTTTTCTATTTATGTCAAACTTTTCATAAAGAGTTTTATTCTTCAGAATCAAGAAACCTCTTATTACCTATTGTTTTTCAATTAAGAAAAATTCAAATTTTTTGTAGTAGGTGGATAGAGCTTTTTTTAGTTTTTCTTCAATATTACAAGAATATCCATAACACTCACAGCTGAAACTCGTACCATCATTGTGAATTTCTTGAGTTAGACCTACATCTATATTAAAACAGTATTTTCTGAAGTTGTCATCTGTTGGAATACTTACATTATTTTTCTTGAGAATATTTTTTAAAACTTTAGATCTCTGCAAAATTTTGACTTTGTCTATTATTATTGAAGCAAAATTGTGACAGTCAAAATTTTTTACAGCTGTTGCAAACTGTAACCTTTCAGTTATATGGACTAAGAAATCAGTGCTTTCATCAACATCAGTGCCTCATCAACAATTTCTGGACATTCATTGATTATATAATTCACAAAACTTTTAAAAGTAATTTAAATTAATTAAATTAATAATTTTACATAACTAAAGGCAAAGTGTAGAACATCAGAAGTAGTATTTACAACTTACTTTCATAATCACCATGACTTGCTAATGACTTGCTCTCCTAATAAATGAAGTGTCTTATTCTGAGATTTGATAGCTTTTTTGCTAAGAGAAGTAGTCTATCCAACAACGCATTTTTTTATATTCATTAAATTAATTATTACACTCTTACTAATTTTTTTGTTTATATTTAAATCAAAACAGAGTTTATCAAATTTTATTATTAGACAAGATATCTTATTTACCACTTCATTTCTATCCAAGCCAAAAAACTGAAAACCAGAACAGTTTTTACAACTAATGTAGTTTAATTTCCTAAAAGCTTCTTTAACAACAGAAGCCTGAGTCCACAAAGTCATGTAAGAAGCACATTTGTCAGCAGGAAGACGAAAGATTCCAACCCAAGGGCCATCACAAAGAAAATCACGGAAAAAGTTCTAGTCCGCTTTAAGGTAGTTGTAAAAGGTACAATGATAGGAGGATTCAGATGATAAAGAAGAATGAGATAATTGTTTTAGAGAAATCAAACCGTGATTAAAAGTACCTAAGGGTGAATGTAGAGAAACTGAGCTCTGTCTAGGATTAGAAACAAGACATAATTCAAGTAGAGCAGGTAAATGATTCGGGCTGTCTGGAGAGCGAGTTGGAAAGTTACTATTGGAAAGTGACTATTTGAGTAAAAGATTGAGAAAGACAAAAGTTGTGGGCTTTAATCCATGCAGAGTCACTGACACTAGAGCCAAGGTGTTCAGTGTGATGATCATTAAATTCACCAACAACAATGATATTGACAAATGGATAAAGAGAGGAGGCTGGGTCAGAAATATCAAAAATAGTGCAGTCTTGAGATGAAGGAGAGCGATATAGAGCAAAGAGAAAGGCGATAAATTGAAGTGGTGCTAAACGAAAGCACATGAAAGAATAGTTTGTGGATTCAAACCTAGTTTACCGACAAATAGGTGAATTCTTACGAGTGTAAATGCCCAGGCCAAGCTTGTAACTATTGGAGTCTTTAGGAGTTAAAGGAAGGTAGCCATCCACACAAAGAAAAAACTGAACTCAAATTAGTCTCACAAAGAGCAAGTAGGTCTGCTGAACTTTACAAAAGATAAGACTCAACAGAAGAAAAGTTATTTAGAAGACCACGAGAGATTTAGAGAACTTGGTGATGACGATGGTTTTTTGTGTTTTATGGTTTTTGATACTTTATTTATTTTTAAATTTGTCAAAGAAATTAACTTAAAGCAAAGACAGTATTCAGTACACTGTTTAATAACCCAAGCACTTGGTAAGCGCAAGGCCATTCTTTTTTAAATGGTGTTGCTACAGCAATATGCGGAGAAAAATGTTTAGATAGACTATGGATAGAATATTGTAGAGGTTGACATATTCGGACGAACAATTAAAATCTTATAGGCTATGAAGCATGGATACTATTCATACTTCATAGCCTATAAGATGGATACTATCCATGCTTCAAAGCCTATAATGCTACTATTGGATAGCAAAGCACAAATGTAGTTTTAATTTTATTAAGTCTTTAGAAGCCGGCGGTGGATCCAAAAAGTGATCAGCGGTGTTTGAGACTCGCACACAAAGAGCAAACTCCAAACATTTATTTGCAAAAAAGTGCAATGGTTAGAACCTGGGAATAAAAAGCTCCCAAGTTTTCCTGAAAAATTAGAATGTGTTTAACATGTTCAAAAAAGAATTGGTTCACAATTTAGTCGACGCAAAATGCCACGTGGCAACAAAAAGTTATCTAGAAAAAGAAGATTAACAAAAGCATGTGTAAACAAATTGCACAATGCTTTTGAAATTTTTATCAGGCAAACAGCTGCAAAGCATAATTTAATTGGTGAACAAAAAGTGCATCAAATAAAAATAAAATTTAAAAAAAAAGTTGTTTTACGTCATTACACAGATTCTCTCGACAAATCACATCAGCATATTCTTTGCCCAAACACTTTATAAAGTGACTTGCTAATGAAAAATATTCTTCTAAAGTAAACTTGCCAGAATAGATTTAAGAAAATATAAAATGCCTTCATGGGCAAACTTGAAATTGTAGAGGCTATTTGTAGGGACAAAAATGAGGGTCGGAATAATATATTTGGATATATTATTCCTCGGATAATCTTGAAATGGGAGTTAACTCTACAGCATTTCCTTTAAATGAAGGTACATCTGATATTTATCTTCTATTTAAACTTAGATTTAATTAATTCTGATAGTTCAGTAAACTGTTTAGTAGAAAAAGACAAAAAGCGGCTTGAAAACTTAATGAAAAAAAGGACAACAACAAGAAGAAAATAGTTAAGAGGAATTGGGAAAGGTTGGATTTATAAAAAGTAAGAAGAGCTATTAAAAAAAAAGTTGAAAGAAGTTTTTAGAATTTTTTATACTTATTTAGTTAATATCTAAAAGTAAAAAAATAAAGTGTTTAGATATTAAGTAATCACATCGCAGCGGAAATAATTTATTTGAAAAAAATGTCTACCATAAAAGGTTTACATTTTCGAAACCATAAAACATCCTACTATAATAATCTAAATTTTGAAAATTTTTTTATATATCTATTAGAGTTAACTTGAAAGAAGTTTTAAAAAATCTAAAAAATGCAATGGGACTAGTCCAAGTTTGCATTTAAGCAAGATTTTTAGTCAGGGTTCAGCATGGATGAGTTTGTCTTTATTATAAACTAATCTTAATGCATGTTTTTGACTTATATAAATAGTACTCAATTTGGATTTGTGTGTACTTGCCCATGTAATATTAGCGTATGTAAGATAACTTTGGATGTAAGAAAAATAAAGGGATTTAAGATAATGTTGGGACAACATAGGTTTAACTTTGTAGAGTATCCCAACATTTTTATGAAATTTTGGTGTTTATTATACTTATATGAGCTCTCCAAGATATATTTTCGTCAATACCAAGAAATTTAGTTGTTTCTGTTCTTTTAATGTTTACCTTATCTATTTTTAGTGAGGGAAGGATAGTTGGTATATTATTTTTTGTTTTTTGGAATGAAACAGTATGTATTTTGTTTTTTCTGTATTTAGAGATAACTTATTTAGTTTCAAATATATATTTAATCTTTTAAGCTCTTTGTTCATACATTCATAAAGGTCTTTGATTGAGTTCGAGGAATAAAATAAGTTTGTGTCATCGGATAACATAATTACATCAAGTTTATCCGAGGCTTTTGTAAGGTCGTTAATATATAGAAGAAACAGAAGAGGTCCAAGAATGGAACCCTGGGGAACACCGCACTCAACTCTTAGTAGTTTTGAGTGTTTATAATTATCTGAACACATTGTTGTCTGTTGCTTAGTTTTTGAACCAGTCAAGGGTTATGTTTTTTATCCCATAGTTTTCCGTTTTTTTAAGTAAGATATTATGATTTACAATATCAAACGCTTTTGACAGGTCTATAAAGATGCCTAGAACAAAATGTTTTTTATCAAAAGAATCACATATATTGTTAAATTGTGCGGCCGTGGCGCAGTGGTTAGTGGCTTTCTATATAAGCAGAAGATCCAGGCTCGAAACGAGCTAAACTAGATCTAGGATTGCGTGTTCAGTTGAATATTGTTTTTAGAAACCGAATTGCTTTTTATTTAGAATTTTATTTAGATTAAATACTCATACAATCTGTTATAGATTACTCTTTCGAAAAGCTTAGAAAAGGTAAGGAGTACCGAGATAGGTCTATAATTATTAACTAAGTATGTTTCACCTGTTTTAAATATCGGTACTACTTTAGCTACTTTAAGCTTGTCCGGTACAACTCCTGTTTTAATCGAAGACTTAAAAATTTCAAGTATAGATTTATTTATCGTTGTAAAGACATTTGCCACTACCCTACTACAGATATCATCTATACCTGGAGTTTTATTTATTTTAAGGAATTTAGAGCAACATGAAGTTCTTGGTAGTTTGGTTATTTGTATTTCTTTAGTTATAAGTTCTTTAGTTTAGGTAGTCTAGTTCGTTGTATTTTAGTCCGCTCTGGGTATCACTTAGGTATGATTTGAATGAGTTATCAGGAGGCTTAATTTTTGAGGCAAGATTAGGGCCAAAATTCGTTTTAACAAAAAATTCGTTGATTTTCCCAGCAACCGTATTTTTGTCACTGTACTCTATATTATCTATGATTATTTGAGCAGGTAAACTATTTGATTTAACTTTTTTGTTTCCAATTATTTCTTTTATAGTATTCCATGTTTTTTTAATGTCACCAGTTGCATATTTTATTTGGTCCAAGTAGTAATTTTTCTTCGAACTATTTTTTATTTTTTCAAATAAATTTTTGTATTGTTTGTAAGTATTTAGATTTTTTTCATTTCTATTTTTTGAATATTTGATGTAAAGTTTTTTTGTTTTTTTTGAAGATTTTTTAATACCTCTGGTAATCCATGGACATTGTAAGTATTTTACTTTTAATTCTTGTTCTTTAATTGGGAAGTGATTATCATAGTGTTTTAAGAATATTTCTATAAATTCATTATAAGCAGAGTTGGTATGCCCAAGGTTATATTCTTGGTAAATCCGATCCCACCTTACTGTTGAGTCTTTAAACTGTTGAATATTAAAATTATCAATTTTTCGTTTATAGACTTTGATTTTAGAGTTATTACTTTTTGTATCTTAAAAAAAGGAAAAGTATATCGGAAAGTGATCGGATATATCCGTTTTGATTACACCTGCTTTTAATGAAGAATCATAAAATGAATTAGTCAATATGTTGTCTATTGCAGTGATTGAATTAAATGTTACCCGGGTTGATTTGTTTATTATAGGAAAGATTTGGGGTGTAGAAACATATCGTCAAAAAAGGTTTTCGTAACAGCATCTTTATTGTACTGTAGACAGTTAATATTTTGTGCTCTTTGTTATTTTTTAAAAATATTTGTTTTAGGTGATTTGAAAAGATTTTTATATCACCTTTAGGTGGTCTGTAACAGGTGGGCACCAGTATATTTTTTAATTTTTTGTTTATTATTTTAATTGTAAAGACCTCACCATCGGCATCAGAAACCGAAAGATCGTCTCTAATTTTAGTAGTCAGATTATTATCAATATATGTCACAATTCCTCCCCCTCGTTTTTGAACTTTTCGCTCATAAGATATAAGTTCGGAATTAATAGGTTTGAATTTATTCTGGATGATTCGTCAGAACACCAAGTTTCTGATAAGCAAATCATACTGAACAAATAGTTACATTCTATAAGAAAATGTTTTAGTTTGTCAATATTGTTAATTATACTTTATTTATGTGTATCACTGTAAAGTTACTGTTTAATGATTTTAATTCATTTTTAAAAGTTCCTAATTCAAAAAACCGCGAGTTAAAATTATTTTTATTAGAAATATGCAAATCTGGATTGTAAGAGTTATTAAGTAAAAAGTTATTTGCCGATTTGAAAACAATGAAGTGTTGCGTTTCGTAATCTATTGTTTGTATAGCCATTAGCAGTGGTGTACGACTTGCTCGATTTCTTGTAATTCGGGGATTCTTGGATGTCTAGTACAGCCAGATTTGTAAACATATGTAAATGTTTGTAAACATATGTAAACGTTACATATGTAAACGTTTATACATATGTATAAACGTTTTGACAGAATAATGCTTTTGCAAAGATTGTTTAACTTATTTTTAAACAATAATGCTTTAATAAGATGTAGTAACAATCTTTTTTTACTTTTAAACTAAATGCTTTATTTTGAAAACGCTGGAATATGTTAGTTTAAAGCTTTTTATAGCAACTAAAGCTTGTATTTTTGTTATATTTTGAGCAATAAAAAATAACATTCAATTTTATTTTTAATGTTCAAAATATAACAAAAATACAAACATTAAATGACATAAATTAGATGCCATGCCATTTTATACTTATATATTACAGCTTTTTCAAAATGTTATATTGCTACACTGTTTACAAACGATGTGAAAATGATTGTAACAATCATTTAAACAATGTAACATTGTTACAAATGTTTTATTGTTTAACGAAGTAAACGTATTAGTTATATGAATTTTTTTCAATATATGTACGTTTCAATTCTTAACTCTGCAGTATGCTAGAAGGTTTATAATATAACTGTATGGTTATAACAGCAATCAGGGTTTCATCTAAACATAAAAAAAAAATTTTAACAACCCTACAATGAGACTATACTATAGTTTTGTAAATGTTTCAATATTTAGACATTTTATCTAGTAGCCTAAAATTATACATCTGCTGTATGAATTGTTTATTGAGCTCTGTTAGTATAAAACAACTCAAACGTTCCTTCTAGTTTTGAAATGTTTTCAATATTGTTTTTTTATACTTTAATATATATTTTTGTTATTTTTATTTTCCTAATCTTATATATAATATAAAAAATTTTAAGGATATTAGAATTTATAATTTCAATTCAGTACATTATAAATAAATACACATTTTTTAACTAAATATAATCTTTTACTATTTATGAGTAATACGAGCCATTTTTTTAGAGCATTTTTTATAACGTGGAGCTATGTAATGATTGTAAAATTTAATGAAGTAATAAATTCGAATATCAACAAAATAGTGTATCAGTTTTCTCTCCAAATGTGATGCATGTTTTGGATGAAGGTTGTATAAAAAAATGAAATTGCAGTCTTTCTTGATAGCTTTAATGATAGTTCTTGCTATATTTTTGCATACAATTATTTTATTAATGTTCTTAGTGAAAATGGCTTCTATAACTCTCACAACTTCTCGTAAACAAGAACTTGGTTCTACTGAATGATTTTTTGTTTTATATTTCTTAGCATAAACAAATTCATCAAAATTGCCACAGATTTCAGCAGATGGTTGAGATAAAGTATTTTTACGTAATTGACATAAAAAAACTTTTTTAACTAGCCAACCAGCAAGAGAACATAAACCCTGTTCTACAGTTTCAGAACATATTTGTAATTTCAAATCCTTTATTAGTATCAAAGGTTTTACAACGCCTATGTGAATTAACTTTGTTTTATTAAATAATGAGTTATTCGCTACATTAATTTGTAAATTTACTAAATTAAGACATGATTCTAACAATATTGCTGCAGTGAAATCAGATTCTGAAACACAATTTGTATTAAACTTTGTTTGCTCAACAGAAGTAAGTAGTAAAGCATTTTGGTATGCAGATTTAAATTGTTTGGCTGTTGGCCTGTCATTCCAACCACCTTTACTACGTATAATCGAAAAAATGTTGTTTATTGTTGTTATAAGTACCCAGTGACTGGATGTACTAATCTGACTTCTAGCATTTTCATAATGCCATGTAGAAATCCAATTTTTAATATCTTCCAAGGTTTTCATAGTCTCTCCTTCAGTTAATGCACACCTAGCTGGTTTGTCTGCTTTTAATTTTCAAGAGTTCATTGTATCAAAAAGAGTGTTAACTTTTTTAATTCACATATTGTAAAAAGACTGCAAGTATTTCCATGATACAATTTTTCCATTTGTAGATATATCATGTCTATTTAAATTATTTCGAAGACTTTTTATCAAAAGTGGAGGGTCAAATATTATGTATACATTTGTTTGAATTGTGGAAGGCAATATATACAGTCTTGCATTAAGGAACCCTAGTAACTTTAAAGCTAAAATATTTGTAGTACTTTTGGTCACAAACAACAGCTCGTACATGTAGTCCAATCGAAGTCAGTTTGTCAATAGCTTCTAATATTATTTGTGATAATTTAACTGATTGAACTGAGTTGTTGCTATAAAAGTACGCAATTGGCGTACTTTTATATATAAATATATATATACAAATATATATATATATATATATATATATATATATAAATTTTAATAATAAAATACATACTAACCTATTTTTTTCTTTTGGAAAGCGAAAAAATGACACACTTTTATCAACATTTTTCCTCGTTTATGTTGATAATTAGGAGCTGCGCAAAATCCAGCAGACATTGACAACTTAAAATAATTGAAAGGAAAAATATATAAAAATCAACTGAATCATGCAATAGCAAAGTATATATTGTATTTTTTAATTTGTATTTCGTTGTTTATGTTTACAATCTGGCTGTACTACACATCTCAGAACCCTTTGTGTCAGCAATTGCAAGAATTTAATGGAAATTTCGCCGGTCGCACCCCACTGGCCATTAGTTAAGAGAATTAACTTTGCTTCGATCGCTCAAACTTACATAAAAATTTTTCTTAATTACACGCAAAAATTTTCTTATTTTTTAACTATTCTTTCAATATCTTTTAAAAAAAAAGGGGGTTAAACGGACAGGTTATGAATTTTTGATGTTCAAGATAGCTAACTTCCAGAAATACTACAAACTTTAAATTTTTTAATAATAATACTAGTGTAAAATAAGAATGTTTAATAAAAAAAATTACGATCATCGGGGTCTGGGAACAATATTAACAAGAAAATTCTGGTCCCACTGTCCCATATGTGGAAGTAAAAGAAAAAAAAGTTTTTTTTTTCAAGTTTTTTAAACTAGATCAAAATTTTTCGAAAAAATTATTTATATAAAAAAATTTCTTGTCGTTAAATAAAGTTTACAATCAACTCTATTTGGGGGATATCAAGGTCATAACTTTTCAACGTTTAAATATTTTCTTACTAAATAACAATTTTACACATGAATTTTAGTCGCGTACATAATAGTAGAGTTTTTTTTAAAGAAAATAATGCCCCCTCGCCCCCCCCCCCCTCCTTTCATTCTCCATTTTATTCAAGTATTTGGACATTTGGGCCTTAATTTGAAGGTGAATATTAACATGTTAACTATAAATATATTAAAAAGTAATACGTTAATAACGGTAAAAACGTTAACATTACATTTTTTAAAATACCAACTATCATTCTTGTGCTTAATGTGCTTCCTTGTGGTATACCGCAAGAAAAATTTTTTTTATCTACTGTTAATTGTAATAATTTAAACAGTTTAGTATTGCTCAAATGAAAATGCCAAACAATAAAAAATCTCACAAAGATAATAGAGCCTTAGTCTACTTAGTTTGTTTTTCAAAAGGATCAGGAATGATAGAAGTTAAAAAAGGAACTGTGACATTGAATAGAATATTTAAGTACTTTTTAAAATCATTTGATTTAAGCAATGAACATTTTGCTAATGGTTTTTGTACTAAATGTAGAAAAGCTAAAAAGCGTTCTGTGTTTGTGACATCTGTGAAATTGCTCGAGCTACAGTTTCTCCAGGATCAACATTTGATAACAGAGGAAGAATCAAGTTGGGTAGAGTAAATATATCATCACCTGGACCAACAAAAATATGCAAATGGTGCAAGGCTGTTATTGGATCAGAATTATCCCACACTTGCACTCTCACATAGAGAAGAGAAAATTTAAACAAAGGAACCGAACAAAGGTAGGGTTAACTTTATACTGTAGATATAATATTTCAAACTCAAAATTTAGAACTTAACGTAAATAATCTGAAATATAAAATCTGAAAACTTTGATTTCTTTATTTAAGATATACGAGGTGCGGAACTTCAATGATCAAAAGTACTGAAAAGAAAATTTTCGGAGGGAACTAAAATTGATTTAGCAGGTTAAGGTAAAGCACTTGCCGTTGAACAGTCGAAAAGCTCTGCTAAAGCGCTTTTTCTAGTTAAAAAAATCCCTTTTACAGAAATTAATAAATTTGAAAATACTTGTAGACTTAGTAATAGACAGAAAGCCAAAGTATTTAGCATATTTAGAAACTGGAAAGGAAGAGACATATTTGAAAGTAATGTAAGAGAAAAATTAAGTGAAGACGAGTTTTTAAATGAATATTATTATATAACAGAAACGTTTGAAAAAATTCCAGACAACTGGTTTATTGTAAAAACATTAAAGGACTTGTTGAGAGAGTAATAACGGAGAGAAAATTATCGAAGGATTGTATTTTAAAGGTTTGAATTGACGTTTGAGGCGGATTTCTAAAACTTTGTTTAAATATTATTGAAAAAGAAGCAGAAAGTAAAATAAAAAGAAAAAAGTTTAGCTAGGAGGAAGGAATAGGCAATGAAAAATAAAAAGACGGAGGCGTAAATGAATTGTTTATTATTGGCTTAGTAGAAAATGTGGCTGAATCTCATTCAAATCTTGAAAAAATTCTCAATATTGTGAAGCTTAATAAATTACATCACTTTTGCGCTTTTGATATGAAAATGGCCAATATATTTTTTGGAATTGAAAGTGCAGCATTAACACATCCTTGCCCTTGGTGTAATATTAGCAAAGAAATAAATGCAAGATTTTCAAATTTACGGTGAGCTCAGAACTCTGGGAAATATCCGTTCATCTGCTAATGCTTAAAACTTCCTGTAAAGTTATTAAAAAAAAAACTCAAGCTTTCAGCTGCATTTTATAATAATTGTGTCAACCATTCACTAGTTGATCTACCTGATGACGTAAAGGTTATTGAAATTCTTGCTCCAATGGAACTTCATCTACTTAGTGGAAATACAAACTGAATTTACAACTACCTTGAAAAATATTTTCAATCCATAGATACCACTTTATCGGCGAATAATTGGAGCCAAAGTCTAGGTTTTGTAGTAAATTTTTGTAAATGGTTTAATTTTTTGAAGAGGATGTTTTTCACCTTCAGAAAGAATTTTACGAGGGGAAAAGCAGTTTTTTTTTTAGTTTCCCGAAAGTTTATATTGTTGGACTTCCGCCCTTTTAACATTCACCGATTCAATTAATCTTATGTATGGAGGTGGTGTCTTGGAATAGATAGCAGGGTTCCCACAGAAAAAAAAAAATCGAAATTCCAGGATTTTCCAGGACCATTTTCCTACTTTTCCAGGATTTTTGAAAAAAAATTCCAGGACTTTTCCAGGATTTTTCCCCCGAAAAAAAAAAATTCAAGGATTTTCCAGGATTTAGCTATAAAAAATTCGGAAAATTTCCTTTGATATAAACCATTTAAAAAGATAAAAAACTTTATTACTACTTGAATCTAAAATTTTCATAAACAAATGTTTCTAATAAAACACAAAACCTAAAGTATAAAATAGTGTAGCACAGTGGCAGTGGTAGAAACTAGGTATTTGTGGTTTAAACCCATCTCTGGGCATATTTTGTAACATCTGTTAGGAAGGAGGCATAAACTTCTTATTAAATACGTTTCCGCGGTGCTCTATTATAAGACTGTAATGACTTCTTAGGGCACCTAAAATAAAATCATATATAATATATATATTATAATATATATACTATATACAATAATAATAGTTTAATTAAGTTTATGGTATAAGTTATACTAATGCACATTGCAGTATTATAATAAAATTTGTTGCCTTTACATTTTATTATGGCTTCTGTCGCTGTAAAGAACACAAAACGATTTAAAAAAAGTACACTGAATTATAGGAAATTGGAGAAGTATTGTTAAAGTCTCATGCTACAAAATATGAAAAATATTTTTGAATGTAGGAAGATGCAAGGGATTAAGTCAAAATGTATGAGAATTAAAGAAGGAACATTCTTAAATTTAGATAATCTTGTTTTTAAATGGCTTTTAAATGCAAGGAGTAGAAACGTGGCAGTATCAGCAATTCTTAAAACATAATCCAGAGACCTTGCTGAAAAAATTGATATAAATGGATTTCAAGCGTTTGATAGTTGGTTTGATTGATGGAAAAACAGGTATGTTTCTTTCAAGATGGTATGTGCACAGCTGAAATGACCACGCCATGGAAGGAAACAACTCTTCCTACAATTTTATGCAGGTATAAACTTATTAAAATTTGCAGATGAATTTGGATTATCTTTTTGTATAAAACTTTTTATTTATTTTTGTTTTATATTTTAGGTGCCCCAAGAAGTCCTTACAGTCTTATCACAGAGCACAGCGAATGTGCATTTATTCGGAAGTTCACGCCTCCTTCCAAACCAATGTCTGCAACCTTATAAGTCACTAAATCTTCAATCTGAGACGTGTATAGGAGGAAAGCACAGTAAAATTTGTCTTACTGGGTGGATGGCGTACTGTTTGAAGAGTGGATACGAGAAATGGATACAAAGTTTACAAAAGAAAAGAAAGAAGCGTTCATAATAGATAACTGCCCAGCACACCTGACCATTGATAAACTAAAATCTATTAAGCTCATTTTTCTTACCACCGAATACCACATCTAAACTTCAACCAATCCATCAGGGAGTTATACGCTCTTTGAACGTTTATTGCAAATCTTTGGCATTGCAAAGGTTGGTCATAGCTATCGATAAAAGAAAAGATCTTCCTGTTTTTTCGATTTTAGATGCAATGAAAATGCTTGATCTTGCATGGCAAAAAGTGAAAATCTCCAACATCGTTAATTGTTTTGCAAAAGCAGGAATTTCCGAAGATCAAGAGAAATCTGCCCACTCGGATGAAGACAACAACCCCTTTAAAGAGGATCAAAAACAGATAGATTAACTTGATAATTTTTACTCTTCAGGTACAACAGCTGAATGTTATTTTTGAAGATGAAAACTTAATTAGCACAGAACCTTTACTTACAGATGAATAGTTGATAGAAGAAGTTAAAAATGCAGCGAATGAACATTATGCTAATGACGAGGAAGATAATGATGATAATAATGCAATCAATCCAGTTTGCCCAAAAGTTAGTGATATTCGGGAGGCACTGCAAGTATTGTATGACTAATGCCCTTCAGTCTTACAAGTCTCAATTATATTCGATAGAGGTGTTTCTTCAAAACTAAGACAGAGAGACAGAACATTTTTTAATTTATAATGTATTATTTTTGCCTTAGAGATTAAAACTTTTGGTAACTCAAATTGTTTTTACTTATCGGCCAAAGTTTGTATAATAGAATGTCCCAATAACTTGAACATTTGCTAACTCAAACTATTTTCTAGGTCCCTTGGAGGTTCGAGATATCGGGAGTTATATATGTGTATATATATATATATATATATATATATATATATATATATATATATATATATATATATATATATATATATATATATTGAAATATTATTAGGACTTTTTTCAAACTCTAAAAATGAAATATATAGTAATTGGCATTTTTAATATAACAATAATAAAATATCATCAAAGAATAATGCCAGATGGAAAATACTGTCTAGTTCTTATTCAGCTTTTTTTCAATCAAATCTAACTCATCAATTTCCTTCCGCTTTGCTTTACACAACTTTTTTTGTTCATTTGACTCTTTTAAAAGCGTTAAGTCACTTTTCTTTTCTGCTACATTGGCAAGTTTATCCGACTCGTTAGATAACAACTCAATTTGACTTTGAAGAAGTCGTCGTTTTGCCCGAACAGCTTTTAACCTTCCAAACTTCTTCATAAGCTGTATTTTTCCTGTTCTGAATAAAATTGGTCAAGTCGATCATTTTTAAGGTCAAAATTTTGAAATGCGCTTTTGTTGATGTCAACAATTTCAAATAGTTTTTTGTATTGTTCTTTTGCAAGCTCTGCAGACTTTGTTGACAGACGATTGCAATTTACTAGTTTTTGTAAAAGAACAGAAAATTTTTTGACACAGTTACTTCGTTTGCTATCATTGGCCATTTGGATTGGATTTACAGATATAGCAGAGCGTACAATGGAAAACTTTAATGGGGACTTGTCAAAAAGATGTGCCAACAAAACTGCTAAAAACTCCCCAGCTTCACTTTTAAATGCGACTACTCTGTAATCGGTGGAGGCTAGATTGGCTTGGTCAAGTTTTAAACGAGAAGCAAATCCAATATCAATGTCTACTGGAGGTTTTCGAACATTTCTATTGTTTACATCAAGTTGAAGCAGCTGATAAAGTCCATCACATTTCTTTAAGACATCTTGGAGAATAAATCGGCTCAATAAGTCTTTGATAATATCACCAAGAATAGCACTCATAAATGGTACCATGGGTTTATCTGTTTGAAAACCTTTTAGAAAGGCATTTAATTTCTCAGATACCATTTCAAAGAATTTCAATTTTGCTGGTAAAATTGGATCATGTATCATAGCTTTTAGTCTCTGCCAACTTTTATTATTGACATCAGGTAGCTTGCTTTTTTTAGACTACTAATGTATGTTACAAATTTTTTGTAACCATCAAGAAGTGATTCAGCTTTTCGTGCACAGTTTTCATTTTCGCACCACCTGTGTCCACAAAATTGAAGTGGATATTCCAGTGTTTCAGCAATATTTTCATAAGTTTCTCGCCGTGTGGGCGAATCGTGTAAGAATTGCCACATCGATTTTAAAGCATCATTTATTTTCCAGCCACTTGCTTTTGCACCAGCTTTCAAGCATCCGTGAATGGTGTGAAGACCACATGTTCCTATATCAATAAGAGGATTTAGTTATTCCTCTTGCCTTTGTTCACTGAAATTTTTGAGAAATAACAAGTTGACATTGGGACCATCGGAAGACACTTGTAAAATCTTTGCTTTGTCGATTTCGGATACACCACTGAGAAATGTATTTAAAACATCCTCAGCAGTGGAGCGTCCCATAAACTCTGAATTAAGATATCGAGTATTAACATTGTCGGATTTTTCATTCCAAAACCTGACTAAAAGATCCATTTGTCCTTTTTGAAATATTTGATTAAGTGATTCGTCAAACGAAATAGTGTAATATGGAGCAGTTGAAAGTGTCAATAATAGCTCACTTCGAAAATATGGAGCAAGTCCATATGTAGCCACATACCCGGCCTTTGTTCGACCACATTGAAATGTCTTTGCAATATTGCTATCAGGGAACATTTTTCTGAACAATTCTCCTGATTTTGATGAGGTATTCATTGAATGTCTTGAGTAGACAGTATTTAAAACCCAGCGTATCTCAGCTTCAAGTGTCAATGATCCTATAAACAATTGATCAATTGTTTTTGATTTGCTTGATTATGATATAGCTTCAGAACAAGTTTCTAGAATAGGTGGGGAAGTTAAAGGTGATAAATACGATTTGATGGTTTGCTTTAAAGGTTTTCTTTGTATATGCTTTTTGCTTCTCATATGCGATGTTAATGCAGCCTCTCCCATGTTAGAAATATTGATTTTACTAAAGCAATAGATACACTTAGCCATTGTTTCATTTATCTTCCGAACCCAGGGTTTAAATTGATCATTATACAACCATTTTTCTTGAAATACACACTCATTCTTAGGCATTGTTTTAATCTATTACACTAAAATAAAAAACATTTTGAAAAAATCTAAACATAATTTTAAAAACTGACTGCAATTTAAACGCTATAAACATTTAACTAATTTAAAAATATGAAAAATTCTCAATCAATCATATAGTTCTTATCATGTCAAGCATTTTTACAGATATATTAAGTAGAATTTAATAAATCCTTGAATTTAAAAAATTTCAAGACTTTTCCAGGATTTAAGAGAAAAAATGAAAAATTCCAGGACTTTCCAGGACACTAGTCAAATTCCAGGACTTTCCAGGACTGTGGGAATTCTGAGATAGTAATAAAGCTGAAATTTGCATTTAAATATATATATAAATATATGTCCAATACTAGTTTTTACATATATAGTACTCAAATATAGTTATATACTTAATATTTTAGTTTAACAAAAATTACACCAACGCAATTATACGGCGAATCATATGCAATTATAAGGCGACTGTGTACAAACTACAAAAGCCATTTTTAATGCATCTTTAATTACGCAATAAACTAAAACATTTTTTATTGACGAAAAATTATTAACATGCCAAATGTTATTAATTTTTCTCTCGAAATCTCTCTTTCTTCAAAATGATTTTATGTAAGACTTCTCATGAAAAAATTGTAATTAACAACCGCTCACGCAACTCCACAGTGTATAGATAAACTTTATAAAGCAACTTGTTCTAGTGTTGAAAGATCTTTATAATGGTAACACTAAATAAGGATCACAGGGTAAAAATTTTTGTTTTTCGTGACATTTAAAAATCCATTTTGGACGAACAAATTTTAATGATGAATTTTCAGCCAAAGCCTGAAAAATCGAATAAAAAAATTAATAATTATTACAGCCATTTTATTTAAAATTTATTTGAAAAAAGTTTGATTAAAGCAACCTGCTTAAAATTCTCATCCCAATCACTATTTGTAATAACGTAGTTAACAGATTCCTTCATGTATTCTTCTACTGTTCTAAAAAGAATTAAATATAAGGATAAATACAATCGTTTTACAAGCATTTTAAACAGAATTAAATAAAAAAATTTATTTCTAGACATCTACAAATTTATACCCTGCGTAAGCAATGATACATCCTTTTAGGTAACGTCGGTCTTTAGAGTCCATATCCCCATAAACAAAGAAACAGTTCCCAGAAAAAAAATCTGGCAAACTGGGAACAACTGCATCAGAAATACTTTCTATTTTAGGAGCATCTTCAAATGCAAAATAGAACAATAAAAATATGACCAAATAAAAACATGAAAAACCATTTCGTAATAAGAATGTAATTGTCGTGTCAGATAGTTAGACCTACAAAATCTCGACCTACTAAGTTATTCTACAAAACGAACATCTACTAAAAAGTGGGACTAATTTTCAGATAACCTACTGAGGCCTAAACTGTTTTCAATCTATTATAGTCTTTTTTTAATTTCAACTGATTCGTGATGTTTTCATTTTCGACCGATTTATTTTTCGACCTTTTTTATAGATTTTCATTTTCAACCAATTATCTGGTCTGTGTTTTTAACGTTGTTTTTTGAACTAGGAAATTTTTTTTTTAAATTAACAATCAATAAGTTTTCCAAGCGTTCATCGAACCTATACCTCCCGATTCTGAAGACAGCGCTTCAACCACTGCGCCAAAGCTGATCAAATTTGGCTCGTATTCTAACCAACAGCAAAATATAAAAAATACATACCGGAAAGGTGTAGCTATAAAATTGAAAACACAGTAGGTTGAATATTCAGTAGGTCAACGATTTAGTAGGTGGGAAAATTAGTAGTGCATGTATTAATTAGGTGTAAATATAAAAATCAAAAATTGTCGGTTGAAAATCAAAAACGTCATAATCCACGATTTACGAAATTTTAAAATTAGGTTCAGTTATAGACCACCGTAACTGTAATGTTACTAATGCTCTAAAAAATCTACGTCATTGAATCGCCTAGAGACTAATGCTTTAAAAAATCTACGTCATGAATTGCCTTTAGCATATCAAAAAATTTTTACAGCTCATTTCTGTAATATTTGGATATTTTAAAATGCAAATAATTTTTGTTTTTAGTAAATTAAACATAGCCCTTCTAAAAACATTTGTTAACTCATATAGCAATTCTAAAATGAGCATATCTTATTTACGAAAAAAATTATATTTAAAATTGTATACTTTAAATTTGCACAGTTTATTTAACATGATAATTCTTCTTAACTAATTGGTCACTTTTTTCATAAATATAGAGAATTAACTTATTACTTAGCTAGTCAACCAGTAATTACTTAGTTATACTAGTCAAGAGAGATTGCACATCTTTTTTTTATAATTTGATCTGACCTTCCCGTATTACCCTTGGTCAATTTTAATGTCAGAAACAGTTTTTAGAGTTTTAATGTCAGAGCTTTTAGAGCATTTTTAGCCAGTTTAATTTCTGTAAAATAGTCTTTTTAAGAGAAAAATTTCGTTTGATTTTATATTAACAAAATTTATTTCTCCAAAAAATGACAAAAAAAAATCTCACTTTTCTCATC
This sequence comes from Hydra vulgaris, assembly GCF_038396675.1. NCBI lineage: Eukaryota > Metazoa > Cnidaria > Hydrozoa > Anthoathecata > Hydridae > Hydra > Hydra vulgaris. The sequence goes on from NC_088920.1 coordinate 33,046,385, forward strand.
TGATTCTGATTCTGTTGAAGCACCATACGGATCTTCATCTTCTGTTTTTGCAGAAGTTGATTTTAAGGAATTATGATTGCTTGAGATATCATTAGTCGAAGGTTTACTTAAACAACGTACTCTAAAAATTAAAATTTAAATAACATAAAATTAAAAACATTTGAAAATACTGAAAAAAAAAACTTACCTATTTATTTCATCTTCTGTATCATTTTCACTAGAACTCTTGTTATTTTTCATTTGAGCTTCATTTTCTATAAACAATTCATCTCCAGATGATTCAAAGCTGCTATCACCTCCTCCATCAATACGAAAACTATTTTTTTTTAATTATTTTAAAAATTAAAACAAAAAAAAAGGAAGAAAGAAGAAAACACTTAACAATAAAAAAGCACTTTTTTGTATTTGTTCGCCTCTTCTTTTGCTGACAATCAGTGAACCAAGCTTTGCCAACAATCTTTCCTTTTCCTAAATTTTAAAATTTATGTGTTCAAAAAACAAATGGGAATCTTTTGTGGTATAAAGAAAAGAATCAAAAATGTATAAATGTACACATTATTTATTTAAGATAAAATGTATTTGTTATTTATACAGAATGTACACACATATACAGTTATAGTCAAAAAGACTAGCACTATCAAACTATGGAAAATATCTTATATACTCTCTGTATAATAAAATAACGTATAACTCAAACATTATTATCTTAGAGTACGGCTATCAGTTGCTAAATGTGCACATTTAGCAAGTGACAGCCAGAAAGTCTGAACAAATGATTGCTGCATGTTGGAAGATGCTGAAGATTATTCATGTATCATTTGGTGCATCAAATTAACAAATTCCATCAATCCAGGAAGAATATCTTGTGGAGGACAAGAATTACTACTCTGTGGTAATTCTTGCCCTCTGCAGGATTTTGTGGAGAACAAGAATTACCACAGTAAAGAATATAAAGATTTTAAGCTAACAAATTCTTGCAAAACTGTATGTTAGTGCCTGAACAGTTTGACATCTTGACAAGGACTTTAATCTTTGATTGTACTGTGCTGCATTAAAGCCACGCTTTTTTCGAAAAAATATTCATAATTGCTTCTAATTTTGTAAAAAACACAAGGATTGGACTGTTAAAATTTGGCAATATGACTTGTTCAGACAAAGAACAAGTTAAGCAGTTTGCAGCACACAAAGCCAAAATTTATCAGCCACTTAACTCATGCTTTAATCCTCAAGACATTGCACCTTCAGTTAAGCAATGCTCAGCAATTATGATTTGAGGTTCAACTACTGTCAATGGTCATGCTAGTTTACACCATTTAAAACAAGGTGAGAATCTGTAAATTATTTAGAAATTTTGAAGAACAATGTGTCTAATTGATTTTAAATTATTAAATTAATAAAAAAGTTTGACATTTTCATACACAGCAATGCAACTTGCTCTTTTTACATCAAACCTGTTTCATTGAGCTTAAATACAATAATATATAATATAATTTAGAATAGTGGTAAAATTTAACGCCATGTTAAATCACAAAATAAGAAAGTTGTAAATAATTAAACAAATAAACTTCTTCAAGTCTAGTTTAGCTTTAAATAAATTGAGATTCATAACCTCTGTTTTAATTGGTAATTTATTTCCAAATTTGACCGAAAGATTTGCAAAAAAAAAAGACCATATTTTTTACCATTAAATGATGTTTATTACCTCAATTATTTGAAGGACCTGAAAATTTTGAAGAGCATAAAATGCGGAGGTATTATCCAAAAAACTTTTTTCATGCCATGATGCCATTTATATATTTGTATGAGATCTATTTGTATTCTTTGTTATTTTAATAATGTCAATTTCATTTTTTTAGCCTTTTATTACATGATAAATAATATAACTCAGATAAGAATACGGTTTAATCGAATTTTTAAGATAAAGACAATAAGTATTTTTTAGCATGTATTTGTATAACATCTGTTTTATACAAATAATTTTTAAAATATGTTACTTATGAGAGTCTTAATGAAGTATTTTTGTTGTCGTAAATTTGTTTGTTTTTATCTGAGAAAATTTTTGCTATCTGGTAAATTTGAGTTATTTCGCCCTTTGATACATAATAATTATCTTGTTTTATGAAAGAAAGAAAAAAAGAAATTAAAAAAAAAAATACTTTATTTGAAGAGCATATTTTCAAAACTTGGTATGAGTCATCTTTAGAAAAACTGTGACAAAGTTTAAAAAAAAAAAAAAGATCTGAAGTCATGTTAGTAACTATTTTGTTAAACTTCAACATAATTTTTCATTTCAAGCTCAAAATAATTCTATTTTCAAAACAGGGTATAATTTAAAACATATTTTTTTTTTAATTTATGAAGTCATCATGATTTATGGGTAGGATTGGTCAGCACTTGATTTCAAATATGAACTGTATTAATTTTATTTTTATTAAGTTTGTTTTAGTAAATCTAAATACAAGAATACAAAAGTCATAAACACATTCTTATAGTTACCTCTTTAAATTGTTTTAAAAGATGTAAAAAGCTTACATTTAATAAGAATAAGGATAGAAAGAAGGCCATAGAAAAGATAACATAATATAAATAAAAAATCTATTAAAAATGGATTTAATGTGTTTTGCGATTAAGTAATACTTAAATATACAACATTTTGAAATAAAACTAAAATAATGAATGAAAAAAATTTGGCAAACAACCATTATTCAATTTGTCACAAAAAATGAATATTTTTTTTTAAATGAAAAATGGCAACCAAACATTGTTCGCTTTGTCACAAAAAATGAATAGTTGATTGCCCCCCTCAGACAAGTATCAAAAATAGTCCAGGGGGCACTGATGTCTGAATCAGTGATGACTGAAAATAAAAATTTCAAAGTATTTAATAAAAAACGTACCTTTTACCTCATTGAACTTTGGTGTTTTCCGAAAAGCACAACTATTTAAAAGAATATTTTATACATTAAATTATTTTATTAAATTATTTATACTTATAATTATTTATTTTATTAAATTTTATACATTATTGGAGCTTTAAAAGAGCTAAAAAATTTCAATAACTAACACACAAAAAAAAAAGTATAAAAAATAAGTAAAAAATAATTTTCTTACATTTGAACAAGAAAAAAAGTTTAATTTATATTATTCTAACCAAACTGCAGTTAAAAAATAATCTACAAGATACGAAAAAAACTACAATAAACATACTATCAAAACTTTTATTAAATAAGTTTTTCTTCTATTTCCAAAATCTTATGTTTAAAAGTTTATTCACTTAATTATCTTAAAATATAAATGATATAGCATAAAAAACGTTTTATTCGAAAAAATTTGCATTTAATCTTTAAAGAAATGATGGTCGTTAAAAAATATATATTTGTTAAAAATATATTTTTATTACGCAAAAGAAACAAGACAGCTGTTATGGGTTTAACTTTTTAATCTTCTAGTTCGTGGTTGTCAATCAGAAACTTGTTTTAGTAACTGTTATTATTTTATTTTATTGTTTAACAATTTTAGTGAGCATTTGCATGAAATTATTAAAAGTTATTCATGGAGGCAAAATTGTCTGGTTGATGTTACTACTACATGCAGGGACTTATTTTAGTTTTCGATCAGGTTATATTTTAGTTATTTTGAGGTTTTCTTTTATTTACTGTATGTATTTGGAAAGGGTGATTAAATTATTAAACTAAACAACGCTTACAAACAGTAACATTTATAACTATTTTTGCACATTTCTTTTGTCTATTTTTCTTGATAATTGCTAATAAATGAAACTTTTAGTAAATATTATGTAGTTATATATGTACACACATATACATATAAATATATATATATATATATATATATATATATATATATATATATATATATATATATGTATATATATATATATATATATATATATATATAATAAATGAAACTTTTAGTAAACATTATGTAGTTATATATGTACACACATATACATACATACATACATACATACATACATATATATATATATATATATATATATATATATATATATATATATATATATATATATATATATATATATATATATATATATATATATATATAAGGGACAGCATTCAGCAATGCCAACCTAAAACTATTTGAGGTCAGCGATTTTTTGCTGACATCATTTCTATGATGTCATGGTGAAACCAATTGTATTAAAAACTTTGTGTCTATTTGATGCTGTATATATGTATGTGTGTACACACACACACACACACACACACACACACACACACACACACACACACACACACACACACACACACACACACACACACACACACACACACACACACACACACATATATATATATATATAAACAAAACACACGCAAAACACATACATCAAATGAGTGCATGAATTGTTCCATGATGCAGAATACTGTGCACCCATAGATATTCCCAAATCTCTAATTTTGCCACGTTGTGGATTTTCATAGCCACTTAATACAAACACTACACCTTTCTTAAAAATAAACACAATATTTTTTCAATATTTAGAGTAACTTATCTAAAACAAAAAAAATAGAACAAAACCCTTACCAAAATCTCATTAAATGGAACATTTTTTTTATTCTTTTTCTTTGGAACTTCTGTTAAATGACATAATGACATTATACTTAAACTACAATATTGTGGTAATCATAACAAAATTATTTAAAAAAAAATTGTCATAATCTTATCAACCAAAAACCAACAATTTTGAAAAGGTCAATCAACTGCAAAAAAGATATGGTAATTCACACATACAGTCCTCAAAATTAGGAAAAATGAGGTCAGCAATAAATTGCCAATCTTAAACTGTTAAAGGTCGGCAATAAAAATTTGACACAAATTTTGTTACATAAAACACAGATACAAGATCGCAATTTTTTGCCACATGCCGGCTGACATTTGCCAAATTAGGTCAGCATTGCTGAATGCTGACCCTAATTACGAGGGCTGCACATATACGGATTGATACAGTCATTATATATTACATACATTTATAAAGTACAACACACATATATTATATTACAGTGGAGTATAGTTGTGCAGTTTATACAGTGAGATAGATACTAGCTACTAACTTGTTTTCAATTCAAGATTGCTATCAACTTTGTTTTTCTTGGTTGGCTGATTCCTCTAAATTATACTTTACAACATTTTGATGAAATATTAAATTTATATTTAATCTAATAAAAAATTATACAAAAGTAAAAAAAACAACTTATAAATTAAAAAAAAAACGCAAAAATTATTCAAGCGTATTTATAAATATTCATATAATCGAGCATTTATATAATTATATTTTGTTTTTTAATGAGAAATTGGCATCCTTGTTATATTTAAATAATTTTTAACTACTTAAAAATTTATAATTTAAGTTTCTTAACAAAATTTAATGTTGTTTCTAACTAAGAAAATTGTTTCAAACTTTTTAATGTAAAAAGGTTATTACATCTTTCTGATTTTATTTTATTTAGGCTTATTTCAAATTAATTTTCATAAATTATAAGATGATTTTTAAAGGCTAAATATTAATTTACCTTTTAAAAACTAATAATTTGAAAGTTTGATTTTTAAAAAAATAATCAATAATAATAATGTTCATATACCTCAGATTCTTCAATAGATTTTCTTTTAGCCTGTTAATAAACAAATTTATAATTGAACAATGAAACTAATACACCACGATCATTCTGACAATAAACCACATTTTGTTTTAAAAAACATGAAATCTTATTAACTGTATAAAACAGTAATAAAATAATATGACGAAGTTGTTTTATATCAACACAAGCTTTTCATATTGACAAAACAAACACACATTTTGTTTTTTTACAAGAACAATTTAACATGCTTTTATAATAAAACTTGTTTTACTGTCAGTATGAACAAGGTTTAAAGTACAAGAAATAACATAAACCAGTTGAAACACTGACTATAGTGTTTATGAATAAATTAAAACAAACTTGATATACAAATAACTCAACATTATATAAATTACTTTACAACTGCTATTATCTTAAATTCAAATTACTTTTTTTGAAGATAAGAAGTTTCTAGATATAATTAATATCTAGATTATAAATAAATTATAACTAATTATA
>NC_088920.1:33057500-33072500 GCF_038396675.1 Hydra vulgaris
AAAATAAAATATAGTAGATGAAGTTAAATTGCTTTTTAGACAAGCTTCCCCATTACTTTAAACAAGATAGAAAGGTTTGTAGGTCTGTAGTTTACTGTGTTAATTCTGAAACCATTCGAGTAATTTAGTACATTTGCTTTAGACTAGAAATTTGAAATTTCACAAAAAAGTAGAACAAGACCAAAAGAAGTGAAGATACTGTCGATTGAAAAGAAAATGATTGTCACCAGATGAATCTTTGCTGAAAACTGCTTGAAACTGAGTATTAAGCGAGTTGGCGATTTAGTGATTTAGTTAGAGTTAATATTATTGAAACCAAACATTAATGAGATGATTGATATTTTTACATAAAGAGTTCTTACTATTTATGTAAAAATAGTTTTTTAGGGTTAAACTTATCATTGGCCAAATAAGTTCAAAAGATTTCAGAGAAGAATGACTTAATTTATTGACAAATTTTTATGTTTCTCTATTTTCTTAGACCATGTATACAGAAGAATCAGAGACAACAGCAGTTTTATGGCTGTATTTTTTAGTATGGTTTGTCGGTATACTTGAGATGAACTGAAGACAAACTTTTGTTGATACCATTAATATTTTTTTTTGTTGACCCTGGAGTTGGCCAATTTAAACCACACTTCATCAATAAATGAAACAAATATACAATAAGTATAAAATAACACAGATAAAGTAACACTCAAATAAAGTTGATCAATCAACATAATCATCAAGTAAAAACAAGAAGCCAATAACACAATTTTTATAAAGTAAAAAATATTTAACCTGACAATAAGGCTGTGTACAAACAATTTTAACTTGGTCCCACTTTTCCTGCCCAACTGTTTTAATAATCGATTCATTGCCTTAAATTAGTTTGAAGTCATTTAAACATTCAAAATTTAAACAAAAAATTTAAAAAACGCTTAGAAAAACTTCCATACCAAATATTCTGACTCTGGTTAATTCTTTACCAGATTTGCTCTCACTAGGTGACATAAAGGTTGATGCTGCAATCAATACCTAACATAATACTTCAAATTTATAAATATTATCATTCTAAAAAAATACAAATGAGAATCACATGTGCATTAGAATTTATGTACTTGAAATTCATCATTAGCCGACCAACTAGATCGCCCAACTAAAACCTCAATAAATGCAGAACCACAATTACCTAGATAAAATTAAAAATATTTTAAAACCAACTTATACTCATACAAACTGTTTGTATCCAAATAACTTTGTAGACAGTATTATGTTTAAAATAATGCATTTTGTGCAATTTAACTTGTTTGAAATCAAAAGAGCATTTAAATACTTTATTATTATAAAAGTTATTTAAAGTAATTCTAAACTTAAATATACACTTTCTGAAAAAATTACAATTTTCAACATGTTTATTATATATCATATATAAATATCAAATAAGTAAAAAAATAAGAAAAAAAACAACATACCAATAGCGATGGAGTGAATTTTGCTAACTTTTTCAAGCTAAGGAAAAAATCATAACAGTAATATATATATATATATATATATATATATATATATATATATATATATATATATATATATATATATATATATATATATATATATATATAAAAGAACCCAGCCAGCATTTAATCCTAAAAAATTGTTTTTTATCATTGAAAAAACGTCTTTTTAGGACCAAATGCCGGCTGGGAATAAATACTTAAACATATCTGATAGATAACTTCGACCACGATAGAGTAAGTTTGACAATGACAGAGTTAGGAGTTAATAATAACATTTAATAAATTATTACCATTAATTAGCTTTTATAGAGCTTTTAAAAATATTTTGGTTGGTGACATAAAATTAAATGATATTTAACATATATTATAAAAGCAAACTTAATCTATGCTAATGTCTTTTTGCTCATTTTTCGAAACGAAGCTTTTTAGACAAACACACAAAAAAATATATATATCTCTGATGACTCTGACTGTTTGGTTGTCAGGGATACTGCTTTTTTATTATTAAATAACTAGAACTATTAAAAAGATATTTGTTAAATGGAATAGACATTTAAAAACACATTTGCTAGTAAATATGATAAATAAGTTTAAATTAAGAAAATAAAAAAATCTAAACTTGTTTTATCTGAAAAATTACATGTTAAAATGGTTACCACAAACTGACAATACACTACCCAGCTAGTACAAATACATTTGCCCAACATATGTAAAACCATCACAAACATTGGCTGTTTTTTCCAATGCGAATCTAAAGTTGATCCAATGTCATGTTTTTAACAATAATATAAAAGGCTTAATACTGACGCAACTAAAAACAGCTTACACAGATACATTGGGCCATTGTATGTAACACCATTGCAAAACTTGATTGTTTTTATGATCTAAACCCAACGTTGATTTAATGTATATGTATTGAGTTTAACCAATATATATAACCCATTATTGATTCAATATATATAAATCAACATTGATACAATGTATTCAACCCAATGTTGTGAGTGTAAAAATATGTATCTTAAATAAAATCTTTTGTAAATATTAAATACCAAACCATGAGCAAAACAAACATTAATGTGTGTAAACTTGATAAAATTTCGATATGGAAAAGCTATAAAGCGACTTGTAAATAATGTAATTATTTACTAGTCGCATTATAGCTTTTCCATATCTGAATTTTTTAGAGTTTAAATATATATATATAAATATATATATATATATAAATATTTATATATATGTATGTATGTATGTATGTATGTATGTATGTATGTATATATATATATATATATATATATATTAAAAAATAACAACAAAATCTAATTCCAATAAACATTAAAGGCAATGTTGAGTCAATGTAAAAACAATGCTCTTTTAACTAAAAAACACAAAGTTGAATCAACATAAAATATTATAACTTGTCAACTTAAAATACAACATTGTGTCAACATGGGATTTTTGTTGTTGGTGATGTCGCATTAGCAATTACTGATATAAAAACAACGTTGGCAACCAATGTTGCTCCAACATAACTTGCAAAATTGTTCTAATGTTTTTCTAATTTTTTCAAAATTGTTCTAATTTTTTTTACATATATTATTTTTTATTTTTTTGTTAATTCACCTACCCGGGGCCGAGAAGGCCACTATAGATGAGGAAGCTACTTAATTGTGGTTTTAACCCTCTCTCAACTCTATAACTCCGAAACACGAACCTTGACAAACAAGGGCGCTGCGCAGAGAAACAAGTTGAGCGCAGTACTACCAGGGATGTGGTGGGAATCGAACTCGAAACCTCTTGCTTATGAAGCGAGCGATCTACCACTACACCACTACCGCATTTACTAATATTGTTACATTATTGTATCTTTTATATGAATAGTATAATTTAATGCGCTAGTTACTGTATAATGTGCTTAGTTACAAATGTTAATTATTCTCCCAAATAGTTCATTTGATATTAATTGACATCAAATTAAATTGATTTAAAAATAGAACTTTTGATTTGATGTCCTGAAGATTAGGTAATATATTTAGTTTTTTCTTTTTCAACTTTTAATGTTATATCACTAAAATTAGCATAACATATTTTTTTATTATTTATTTAAAAGATTGTATATTATAATTTATAAAAAAATTTATTTTCTCATCTTAAGTGCAACATTTTGTTTGATAATCAGTACAGATAAATTCAATCAATTTAATCCTCTCTTCTACATAAGCTAACTTTATATGACGTACACATGTTTTTGAGATTAAATTATTTCATTCTTACCACAGAATTAAGGTCAACTTCAAAGGCCAACACTCTTCTTTAACTCAAGTAACTTCTGGGGTAACGCAAGGTTCTGTCCTTGATCCTGTATTGTTTCTTATCTGCATTAATGATCTTCCTTACAATTTACATCTAAAGTGGCTCTATTTGTTAAAGACAAACTTATTCTAGGTTGACAAAAAAGTAATGATTTTTGGCTGCTGAAAACAGGCAGCTGATCTTAATTCTGACCTCTTTTCTGTGACAGGTTGGTGTTTGCAATGGTTTGTGACAGGTTGGGGTTTGCAATGGTTTGCAATCTTTTGATTTGTTGAAATATTTTTTAAATTATTTTAGCATTAATAAGCTTTTAGTATTTTTCCTTATTAAATTTATTGAATTTGTTATTACTGGGTTTTTGCTTAAAAAATTTGTTTTTGATGAGTTCATGGTTTTTTATTATAAAAAGTTGTGTATTGACTTTTCAATGAAATGTATTTTTAAAAAGTCATCAATCACTTTTTAATCAAACTTTCTAATAACAACCTAAATTAATACCAACCTATAAAATCTACATTCTTCTGCACAAACATGACTTTTTTAAAAACTACTATAAATAATAAAAAACAAATTTTTGAAAAATAGTTGGGTATTAGGGTGGAGTGAATTTTAGTTTTTTTTACAATTCATTTAGCCTGGGTGTGCAAAAGTTGTCTATTCATTTCAGAAATACTCTGGAAAAATATCAATGCTCTAGGAAATTATCTTGAGGTTCCACAAGACCTTTAAAATTTTAATGGGTCCCTAATATTATGTAAAAAAAAGTTTTTCAAAAGTATGTCATAATGGGTCTCAAAAGAAGCAAAATTTTATAAAAATTTTAAAAATAACAATTATTTTAGAAAAAAAATTGTTATTTTATAGTTTATTGCAGAAAAAGTGACCTTTTAAACTAAAAATGAAAAAAGTTTATTTTTTTTAATTATAATTTCAAAAAAATCTTAAATAATAATTTATTTATAAAATAATTGTTATTTTTGAAATTTTTATAAAATTTTGCTTCTTTTGAGACCCAACATGACATACTTTTGAAAAATTTTTTTTTACATAATATTAGGGACCCGTTAAAATTTTAAGGGTCTTGAGGAACCTCAAGATAATTTCCTAGAGCATTGATATTTTTCCAGAGTATTTCTGAAATGAATAGACAACTTTTGCACACCCAGGCTAAATGAATTGTAAAAAAAACTAAAATTCACTCCACCCTATTGGGTATATAGTATATATTTATAAATAGTTGGACAAATAGTGTGTGTGTGTGTGTGTGTGTGTGTGTGTGTGTGTGTGTGTGTGTGTGTGTGTGTGTGTGTGTATATACAACCATCAGAATTAAGAAAAAATGAGGTCGGCAATAATTTCAATCTTTTAGAGGTTGACATCAGGTTGGCAAAAAAAAAATTGATACAAAGATCTTACCATTAAACATAGAAATGAGGTTGGCCATTTTTTGCTGACCTCAAACACTTTTAGGTCAGCAGTTAGGTCGGCATCATTGATATATATATATATATATATATATATATATATATATATATATATATATATATATATATATATATATATATAAATTTGCTGACATGAGGGCAGGATTGAAGTCTTTTTTTTAGAAAAGAAAAACCTTTATAAACTAATTAGGAAATTAAAAAAAATAAAAACGTTTAGAAGGGGGCAATAATACCTAACATGCTACCTATAAAGACCTATTTAGTTTCAGGTAAAGATATTGCATGAGGAATATTAAATTTTTTGTTATAACCATTAAAACTTGTGTCACGGAAGGAACCTATTGTTCCTTTCGCATAGATCATCCAGACCATACTTTAAAATCCGGAAAATTGTTTGGGTAAAATATACGGAAAAAATCCTTTTCCTTAATTTTCCTCTAAATTTTGCTTTTAGCTAAGTTGTTTCTAACTTTCTTTTAAAACTTTCTTAATATTGTATTAAGAAAATTTTAAAAGAAAGAGTGCTGAGTGAAAAAGCTTAAAAAAGATGTATATTTTAAAAATATATACCTAAACTTGTATGCATGGAAAACATTTTGAATATCCAAAAAACTAAAACTTAAGAAAAGTATCCGGAATTCCGCAAATATCAGGAAAAGATAATCCTTGCTTCCGTGACACATGTTTTAAATGCCTATAACTTAGAATTCTACTAACAGTCTTTTCTTAAAATTGAATAGATATTCATAGGTAGTATGTTAGGTATTTTTACCCCCTTCTAAACCTTTTTATTTTTTATTTTTTAAATTTCCAATATAGTTTACAAAGGTCATTCCTTTTGAAAAACAAGACTTTCAATCCTGCCCATAAAACTGAACCGTTTTTTTGTGTGGAAAAGAATGATTCCTGTCGCAACCCAAATTAACCTTTAGTTAACATAGCCAATGTATGTGCTGAAGTCCTCACAACTACCTATTTCAATATCATATTGCTTAGGTAAATACTTTTATTTTATATTAGTGTGATTGTTTTCAACATGTGACTGTTTTTAACTACTCAGTACATTTTTTAATAAACTCTTTATTAGTACAACAGTGTCATAATAAAAAAATTATTAACTACTAATAAGTATATCATAAATAGTTATATACTTATACTTTTTTTGTTTTATTATAAATTTAAGAAAAATTTACTTTTTAAATTTTAATTTTTGCAACCAAATAATTTAAATATAAGTTGAAACATGGCTAGGGCTAATTTGAAAATTGTTATCTTAACTCTGCACAATTTAACATTAGCCCTTAAATGCACGATTTTCTAAAAAACATCAGAAAAAATCAACAATATGTATAATGATTGGCTAATTCGTTTAAAAAAAAGTTTGAAAACCAGATTTTAAAGTTATAACAATTTTTTTTTAAAAAAAACTCAAAAAATGTCATTTTTTCTTGGTAATTTTGATTAGAACTTAATACTCTATTATAAAGAATCCATGAACTTGCTAATGTCATGTCAATGAAATGATAAAAAAGACACATACACCATTTCTTGCTTTTTAATATAATTTTGTGTCTTGCAATTATACCATCCATCAAATCAACACCTCCCATGTGACGGTTGCACTCTTTTAAAACAAATGGACAGCTAATGTCTATCTTTTTCTTTGTTTATTTGTCGAAGCGGTTAATGTTTGTCAATGGTAGCTGGCCTGCATATGTGGACAACAGACTAACTGCTTTATTGTCTTTCCAGACCAAGGAGCTTATTTCATTTCCTTTTACTTTTCCAACAAACTCATAGGATGTTCCTCGAGCAACTTTTTTAATCATTTTTTCTGTCAGAAGTTTGCAATCAGGTATTCTATTGCGACGTACAGTCCCTAAGCTTAGTATACCTTTTTTAGCTAGATATGCTAATAGAGCTGGAGATGTATAGTAATTATCAAAGTATAGTCTGTAGTTTTGATTTGCTGGGATAATGGTAGATAATCTTACCACAACATTTGCAGAAGCTCCAAGATCCGGTTGATCTATTTCTGTTCTTTTGTTTTCTTGACCGAATAAACTTCAAATTTACAAGCAAATCCACTAACTTCACAAAGTACAAATAATTCAAAACCCCGCTTGAATGGTTTCATTGGAACATACTGCTTCAAAAAATGATTAACTTTTGTGGAACATAAATGTTTGTCTACTGACAAATGAACTTCCAGAGGAACCATAGAGCTTCTTAAGTTGAGATGATCAATAAGTAGTCTATCATGTGAAGGATTTTCTTGAGGTAAATGTTTAGTGTTATCGTTGAAATGAATCAACTGGCAAATTTTCTCAAATCTATTCACTGTCATACAGTTTTTAACACTGCTAATTTCAAACTCTGGGGACCAATATGATCGCACATTAGGTAGTCGTAATACTGACATGTAAATAATAATGGCAATATATTGTTTCAGTTCTGATAGATTTAAATTTAATGGCTTACTAATGTTAGTCTGTATTGAATATAAATTTGATTGATCTACAATCATTTGCAGCAAGTCGTTTAAAAAAAAGTATTGAAAACATTTATTGGTTGAACTCATGTCAAGAAATTCACTTGGAAGACAATCATTTCCATAAAATTTAAGCTGATCATCTGTCAAGATTAAGTTCTTGTTTTTCCACAACATCTGCGTCTTTTTTTTTGCTAAATTTTTTGATTTAGATTGAGATAAGCACACATCTTCAGTGTAAGTTGCATTTTTTTTTTTTTTTTTTTTTTTGATTTTATATTAACTTCATCATGCTGGTCATTGTCTTCATCCCACTCATGTTTATGTTCATTGTCCTCATCTTTATTTAATATTTGTAAATCTTCATTAAATGAATATTCGGGATCCATAAGAAAATCCTTATCAGAAACATCTTCATCTTCATTAATTTCACTTGTCTATGAAGTATTGTAAATCCTCCTAACTTAACAACTTAATTTTAATTTTGTTTGACATAATTTTGCCTGAAAAATATTTTTAAAAATTTTGATTTGTTCACTAAATTTACACACACTACATACATAAGACAACATACATTTAGCACAACTCATAAAGATAGAGAGAAAAAAAAGATAATACACAATAAGATAATAATTCTTATAATAAACAAAGACTAGAATGCATAAAGTAGCATTTCTGCAACATACAAACTTAATATCATTACTCACTATAACATTAAATTCATAACAACAAATAATTTTTAAAATAAAGACCAACCTTTGAAAAACGAGAATAAATTTATTTGTCCATAAAAGAACGCATTATTATCTACTTCAAAAATCACTAGAAAATCTAATAAAATAGTCAACTCGGAAAAATGTAATGTGACAAACTAAAACCTCTATCACACAGTGATTTTGAAAATATTAGCCAAAAAAAAAAAGCGCATATATTAGTATATCCACATATTAATACGGCAACACCATGCATTACTTATAAACTAATTTTAAAAACACTTTATAAGTAATAAATATGTTGCATTTCTGCAACACTATGCATTTAAGGATTAAAATGACAACCCCACCTCTAATTAACATTAGAGGTGAAATTAATGAAATGAAATACTGTAATATCGAAGAAGCTGTTTAAAAAGTTGATAAATGTGTGACACAAAATGTCTCCAAATCCAAATGCAATAAAACTTTGTCAAAACATAAATAAATAAATGCAGAAATATTATCTTATTGTAAACCTTTTATAAATGCCCCAAACCACAGTTCATAAATAGAGATTTTAGGTATAAAATGATGACCCCAGAAGTTTCAATGGATTTAGGTCTCTATTATCATACATTATGAGGATCTGACTTCAAAATCCAATGTGTAACCCTTTTTGAGAAAATTCAGTTTGAAAATTTGCAAAAATTTCATAATATTTTTTTAAGATTTTTAATGGTTTAATTAGTATTTAAATCAACAATATGGTTGATGATACAATATTTATTATTATTTTTTGTTAAATATAACAAGACTATGACATTTTAGTTAAAAACCCAAAAAATTAGATCTGATTCCTATTCTATAGCAACATTTGTAGCTATATTGCATAACTAGTCATAACTAGATTACAATAAAATAGTATTTTTTATAAACACTTATTCTACTTTTTACTGTCTTCTTATGCTTACTTTCGAAACTTAGATATGTAGCAAGATATATACTTATATGTCTTAAATAGATAATCTGCAAAAATAAAAAAAACAAGATCTACAAAACTAGTTTAATAAACCAAAAGGTTATGCCACACCTACTCTTTAAAAAGAATAAGTATAAGAGAAGTCATGAGGACAATCAGAGAATGGTTTGTGCTTGCTGCCACCTGAAAGATTTAAATTGTATACCGATAAATCTGACACTGGAGAGATTGATCAAAGAACATATCAATCCCAACTATTCAAGACATGTGTTTGAGTATCTAACAGGTAAAACTTACATTAAAACTTTAAATACAATAGGTTAAGTATTGTAATCAATTTAATATTGTATTTTGACAGTTTTTTGACAATTTAATATGTATTGAACAAAATATTCTTTTAAAAGAAAACATGTCTTACAGCTCCCTCACAACAATGTTCTTTGTTAAAAACAGATGTTATTTTTGAATTCATAACTTTAATTTTATTATAAGGAATTTGTTCATCATGCAAATCATACATGTACAAGCTGGCTTCCAATAATCCTATTCCAATAAATGTTACAGAAAACTGGAAGCAAGCGAACCTAATGCTTTTCAAGTCTGGAAAAGACTGTGTCATACAGTGTACAGTCTGTTCTATGGCAAAATCCATGGATCATAGGGTGCTAGAGAAAACTAAAGCTAGAATTGAAAAGTCAGAAAAACCTCTTATTTTATGCCTTAACTGCTTTTGTAACCTTGGTAAAGGTTTACCCCACAAATGTTTTCCTAGGCAGGAGAAGGTAAATGTTTCAAGCCACCTAAGTAGCAGATCATCAAAGGTACAACAGCAAGTTACTTCAACTCTGCTCAAAAACATCTATACATCTTCACAGACAAACCTTGGAGAAGAGATCAGTATTTCAACAGATTAGGCTTCCTATCTAATATACTATAAATAACATGTATCAGCTCTTTTTCAAATATGTAAGACCAGTTATTAAATTTTATTACAGGAGGGTCATTAATTCCTGTAATTCTTGGCAAACAAATTGAACAAAAAAAGAAAGTAAAATTTAAAGAGATCCAGCCTCTAATAAACAAACTAAAACTTAGTCAGTATATGAATAAGCAGATGTTGCAGGGGCTTCGAAAATGCGGTATTAAATTTGAATCATTCATGGAGCAAGATCTTTTCAGATTTTTATGTTGTTAAGACAATTCAAGCTGAAGAGAAGATAAACGATAGGCTTACAAAGGTAGTTTCAAGAGACCTTGCTTATGTTAAAGACCTTATAGAGTTTCTCAGCTTTGTCATGGATTTCAGAGGGCAAAACTACTACTGTAGCTTCGTCAGAGTTGAAATTGATTCAGGTAACCAAAGTTAAAAGTTAGGGACAGAATAAAGTTTAGCATTCTTTTAATATAGTATTTAGTAAAATGTTCCCTCAATTTCATGTTCAATTTAGGTGGAGGTTCATTGAAAGTAATCTGTAACATATTCGAACCTGAAAAAGAGAGAGAGGACGACATAGGGGACAGAAGAACATACTCTGGGATCAATGGTTCTGTTGTTCTTGCATATGCAGATAACTTATTGCAGATTGTCGAGAGCATAAATCTGCATGAATGCAAATATTCTCTGGCATCAGATATGAAAATCATCAATATATCGTTGGGAATTTCGATAATATATATATTATAATCCGAATTTTCATATTTTTTACATTACTTGAACACATATATATGTGTTCAAGTAATGTAAAAAGTATTACATGCAAGTATATGCATGTACTACTTGATAAAATGTAAATCATGAACCTTATATAAATTATTCTAGGCACAGGGAGGAAAACATTCCTGTGCCTGGTGTGAAGGTACATCAAGTATTGCTGCTGGAGATCTCAGAACTTTGAGATCTTTAGATGATTGGTATATACTATACTGAGAGGCTGGATCACCACACAAAAGGATGCAGGACTTCAAGGTAATGTTAACAATATACATTAAAGATAATGCTTTGCCTTAAAAAGTTCTGCATTTTATCAGACTCTAATAAATATTTTTAAATAGAATGTTGTGAAGCCATGCTTGATCAAGGAAGAAGACAAATCCAAGTTGGTGTTAGATGTTATACCTTTGCCAGAACTTCACATACTGATGGGCCTTGTAAATCATATGTCATCATTCCTAACCAAATTGTGGCCCGAGTTTGAGATGTGAGTTTCAAGCTTGGGATGTTTAAGAAAAGGATATCATGGTGGAATTTATGAAGGAAATACTTCAAAACAGATCCTAGAACAGTGCGATGAGCTAGAAAATCCCAATTACAAAGAAGACATTCGCGCAATCTTACGTGGTTATCCAAGAATACTGTAAGGAGGTAGAATATAAAATGTACTTTTTTGCTTTTAATATTGTCTGCGCCAGTACATGGGTATTTCACTATAATTTATGTTATACTATAATTTATACTTTTCCGATAAAGATATCATTACAATAAACAGCATTATTTTAAAAAAATTGATTGATGTTTTATTATAGTTTCTTCAAAAAGATTTAACTGTCACTTGGAAAGTACATGCTACTACAGCACACTTAGAAGAATTTATCTCCAGATCCGGGCCTTCTCTTGGAAGATATGCAGAGCAGGCTTCTGAATCAGCTCATGCTAAAATGAAGCCTGTCATCAACAGATTCAATGTTTCCCAAATGAACAAAAAACATCTGACAAGAAGCAAGAGAATTGTAGAGGTGTTTAGTAGTAATAACCTGTAATCAAAGAACCTTGACAAAGTTTTAATATATTATTGAAGGATATATTTTTATTGACTTTTTAGCTAAAATTTTTTAGTCTTGTTATATTTAACAAAAAATAATAATAAACATTGTATTATCAACCATATTGTTGATTTAAATACTAATTAAAGAAGTTAAACCATTAAAAATCTTTAAAAAATATTATGAAATTTTTGCAAATTTTCAAACTGAATTTTCTCGAAAAGGGCCCACATTAGATTTTTTTAAAGTCAGATCCTAATAATGTATGATATTAGTGACCTAAATCCATTGAAACTTCTGGGATCATATCATTTTATACCTAAAACCTATATTTGTGAACTGTAAAACATAAATGCTTTTTTAAGTAAATTTTCCAAATAAATACAATATATGCGCTAAATAGAAATATTGTAGTGATATTAAGATTAATAAAACCTAAACAAACCTGGAGTACAACAGTAGCTTGTCTTTCAGTTCCACTTGCACATTTCCATTTGTAATAATTCTCTGATTTTAATAAATTCTCAGCAGGAAAGCTCTAAAGTTACAAAACACTCATAAGGCTTGAAAATAATATTTATAAATTAGTCTAAATATTTTTTAGAATATGAAAAGTCGGATAAAACAAAATACCATGCTAGCAAATCGCAATACTTAATAAGTGCTCTTTTTGAGTAAAATAAAAATCACGCTTTATTTGTAATAAAAAATTTATTTAATAATAAAAGTTTGAGGTCGTTCACAATTTATGTCATGCAATTTTAGACCCTCTCCCCCTCTTGTCACAACATCATAACTCTTTAGTAACAAGTTCTGTATGAATTGTCACAAATACATTACCTTTCCCTCTAAAGCATGATGTTATTTATGGATTTTTTCAAGATTCAAATGACTTTATTAAATCTGAAAGTTTCAAAGAATAAATCTACATGCTGTAATTGGAATATTCAACTTAACCAATATCATATATCTTTTAATAGTATCTAAATCGTAGTCTTTCAATAGGGTCTGCATCCTTTTATTGCGGAAATGTTTACTAACAGCTTTTATCCATTCACAAAAACAGTTTCATAAATAAAAAATTGCATACAACAAACACAACAAACTTGACTTCTTATAAACTTTCTTGATAAAATGAGACGTGTTGTAAATAGTGATGCAACTTTTTCTCATCAAGTTGATTTTTTAGTAGATTGCCAAAAGGCTCTGTTCTTGCAACTCTGTTATTTCTTATATATTATCTCCATGAAATAGCAAAAAATCCCTTAATCTTTTTGTAATCACAAACAGCTGTTTGCATCAATAAAAAAATAATTACAAAATCACTTCGAAAAAATTTGGTCAAAGTGGTCAAAACACTGGAGATATCTTTAATAAAAACTGTGCCAAGTTAAGTGTTTTATACTTAATTTTAGTTATTTGACCAATAACTTAATAAAGAATGGCTTGCCTAGACAAGTTAAAATATAAATACAATATCAATGTTATTTTTGACAAAAACAACAACAAAAAATAAATGAAATGAAATAAAAAGGTAAAAATTAAAAGGGTAACAATTCAAAATCTGGCCACAGTAGGCTCAACATTTTCACAGCCTTTCCTTATAACAGGACCATTTTAAGAAACTTTTTCATTTTTAACAAACAGCCAAAAAAAAAAGACTTAAAAATGCACTTCATGAAAATATATAAACCACTAAACATAAATGTTTAAGCTAGACTGAACCTTTACATATTATGCATTCAGCAATGCCAACTTAAAAGTATTTGAGGTCGGCAAAAATTTCCGACCTCATTTCTATGTTTTATTATTACCCCTTTGTGTCAAATTGTTTTTGCTGACTTAATGCTGACCTATAACAGTTTGAGCTCATTTTTCTAATTCCAAGGGTTGATAATGTATACATGAAATGTGTGAGCTGTTAATGTGAAATTTTTAATTAGGCAAATTTTTATTGGAAATAGATTGGCATAGTCTATTGACATTGCAACATCTATTCTTTTATCTATTGAAAGTTTATAATCTATTCTCTCATATAACATGTCATGTTCTATCCCAAAACACTATTTAGCAACTAAAAGAAACTAAGATAATTTAATATAAACTTGCTAAAAATATGATGAACATAATTGTGTTTTCTAATAATTCCAATGCCTGAAATATTTCAGAAAGTTTTTCTTTCTAAAAAATCTATTTTATAAGATAACTGTGAAATGATATTCTAATAAAGATCATTAAAATGTTCTAAGAGATAATTTTAGTTATATGGTGTTTAGAGATGTTCATCAACTTAAATATTTTTCATCCTGACTTTATATTTAAATAACTAATTATAATTATTACTCATTTAAATTACAATTAAAGTTTAGATTACAAAGGTTCTTATAAAATTTCAAAATATGCTTAGTATGATCACCTTGTTGACCACAAGTACTTAAACTGTTTATATTATCATGTTGTTGACTCCAATATATTTCTAGCTATTTAGTTAAAAATCTAATGCTGAGGGGTCAAACACATTCATGAGTCAAACATGTTTCTCCATTAATACCAATACATAAAACGGAATTATAGTAATGAAATAACTTGAAGGAGCTTCTTTTATTTACTCGTAAAATATGTCAGTACAATGAGCAATATTTTTTTTTTAAAGTTTTACATTTAAAAAATATTTACATAGCACTTTTACTTTGTAGTATTCAAGTAGTGGGACCTGTTCGTCAGCCTGATTCCCAAAACTACAAAAATTACTTCTCTATCTATCTATCTATATACATATACATATACATATACATATATATATATATATATATATATATAT
>NC_088920.1:33077500-33240000 GCF_038396675.1 Hydra vulgaris
TTAGAAAAACAGTTATTTTTTAGAATTTTCACAAAACATTTTGAGAATTTTCACAAAAATACTTAGAACTTTTTACCAAATATTTTATCGAAACCGATACCCAAATTTCGGATAGTCAAAATTTATTTTATTAGAAAAATTATTTTAAAATGCAATTTTACATTTGTTGTTTTTTATACTTGTATTATGCTAAAATTTAATTGCACGTGTATCCCAAATTGAGATTTAATACATAAGTCAAAGATATAAGTTAATAGCAAAATTTAAAAACTGGCAGGTTTTCACTGCAAATCAAGATTTTTTTGAGGTATTTTGTGAAAATTCTCAATACTTTTGTGAAAGTTCTCAAAATATTTTGTGAAAATTCTAAAAAATAACTGTTTTTGTAAATTAGTTAAATATCGGTTTTCGGTTTGTTTTTCAACCAAAATTTTGGTTTTTACCAAATTTATAAAAAGTACAGAAACTGAAATTTGAGTATTGGTTCTAAGAAAATCAATTTTAGAGTAGTAAAAGTAAATAGAAATAAGTTTTTTTTTTTTTTTTTTTTTTTGTTAGTAAGTCTTTTAACAGAAAACTGATTTCTTTTCTTTGAACAGATGCCAAAGAATAAATCTTTAGTCAACTTATTAAAAAACCTGACATACATAGAAAAATTTAAAAAGTTGTTAAAATAAATGATTAGATCTTATCAATTTAACAAATGAGACATAATTAATAGTTTAAACAGATAACTGCAGTATCTAAATTTAACAATATCATAATTACAAACATAACTTTAAACAATTTAAAGCAAAATTCATTTCTTACCTGGACAACACATTTTCCTTTAATACGTTTATTAAATTGATGTATGATTTGTGCACTTAAACTCCCACTATTGTCTATATCACCAAGTATTACTGGTGTGGCCTACAATGAAAATTTAAACTTTTTTAAAATGATATTTTACACAATATAAACACATTATAAATCAGAGTAATTTGAGTATGAACCTTGATCATTGCAGGCTCAAATTTGTAAAAATTATAAACTAGTAAATTGCATAGATCCATTAAAAAAAATCTTAACATTTTTATTTTATTTTAATCTATTTTAATTTTCCAAAGAATCCAAGAAAGTTAAACTAGATAGTTAAACTCTGATGCTTTGAATTTAATAAATTTTAACTGAAATGAAAAACTGAAAGTTAAAAATTCTTCAAGCCATAAAAAGGTTGCATTTATTATAAGTTCTATAATTTAAAAAAAAAAAAAAAAACCTTCTTGAAAAATTACTCAAGGGATGACCATTAATAACGTCAACAAATTAGGGGGAGGCAGGGTCTGAATTTTTTTGACAATTGTTATCAAGGGGAGGGGGAGGTCAAGACAAGTTGATGTCAGCAATTTTACTTTTTAAATGAATTTAATTATATAAAAAAAGGAAAATTAGACGACATTTGCAGTCCGGGTACACACTTGCTCAACCTTCAGTATTTTAATAAAGCTACTTATATTCCTCCTTTTTAAAAACCGTGTTGTGCTTTAAAAAGACCTAACACATACAAAACGAAATAAGCACATATTCAAAGTTGTTGTTGGTTAGCCTGTGCAAACAAAAAAGATTAATGTAAATACATGGTCTACATTATATTATTAAAATGTCCAGGGGTTGGCAACCTGTGGCTCTCAAGCCTCATGCGGTTTAGCTCCATGCACAAATATTAATATAATATTTAAATAAAAATGTTGTTAGCTCTTTAATAACTAAAAAAGTTTGTAAATTTGCATCTTTTGTTCTTCTGTCTCAAATGATTTGTGACCCCTGGTTTATATACTAAACTCTATTAGAAGTAACTAGCTTTTACTGTGAAATTGAATTAGGTCTTAAGTTAAAGTGAGGAGGATTGGCAAATTGAAATGTTGGATTAATTTGATATATGTTCATAATTTAAATGTGTAAGGTGCATACATTTTTGTGAACCCTTTAATCTTTTTTCTGTTTGGAGTAAGTCTTTGTAGTTATAAACTCGGAATATGTTCATAAGTTGAAAGTTCAATAACTTTTTTTCTATACCTTTTACTTTTATTCGCTTTTTGTTCAGAGCAAGATTTATAATTTTAAATAATTATATTTATTTAAAATATGTTCATAAGTTAAAAATTTAATAAATTTTACTTATAATCAAATTTTTGTTTTAGTTGTAAACTAGTCTATTTAAAATATTGTTGTTTTTTTTAATCTAAATTTGGTTTTAGGGAGGGGGTGGGGTAATAGAAAGCTGACGTAATTTTATAAGGGGATCTCTATAAGTTTGACAAGTTGTTGACAAGGGGGAGGGAGAGAGGCAACAATTGCCAAAAAATTGTTGATGTAATTAATGGACAGCCCCCAAATTAATCTAGAAAAATGTATTTTAAAATTTTAATCTACTTAGAAGTGTTTAAAAACAATTATTAATCTTTTTAAACAATAACTAAATAGTAAGCAACCAGGGCTATGGCCGGGGCCAGGTTTGATAACACATAGCCATGACCAGGTTTATGACCAGGGCTGCATTATTAGCTATAGATCATATAAAAATGTTATTTTTAATCAAAATTTATGATATGAGTTATAATTAAAAACAATACTTTTATGGGATCTATCAATATTAATGCAGCCCCGGTCAAAAACCCGGCCGGGGCTGCATTAAAATTGATAGATCCTATAAAATATTGTTTTTAAATAAAATTCATGTTATAAATTTTAATTAAAAGTAACATTTTTATAGGATCTATCAATATTAATGCAGCCCTGATCATAAACCCGGTCCCGGCTATGTGTTATCAAACCTAGCCCCGGCCCTGGCCCCGGCCACTTACTATAACTAAATATTATTATACAATTTTTTTAAACTTAAAATTAAATTTTTGATGGTCTATTGAAAAAAAAAAGATAATTTCAAAGCTTTGCAAAGCAAAAGTCAAAGCTTTATTGGCAAAAATCAAAGGTTTGTTGGCAAAAAACAAAGCAAGCAATATAAACAGCTATTTTGATAAGCTTAACAAAGATCCTGCTCTCTTTGTTGTAATATGGTATATAAAACCATAACTTTATAAAATTACTGTTTTAACTGTATGCCTAAAGTCTATATTGAAAATTTTGTCCCAAACAAGGATTCCTTAAACTTCACATAACCTGCTTAAGAGACCTTAAGCAGTTGAAATTATAGTAGCACAAATAAATCAAAAATTTAAAAGATACCTCAGCAGGATTTGACTGACTTCCTCCAACATAAGTTGCCCCAAAATGGTACGACGTTAGTTGAGGAGCACTAGATAGATTTAAAGTATGACTCACTTGAAAGTTATTACTAAGTCCTTTATTAACCATTAACCGAAAGCCATCAAAATTTCCAGGTTGCAACTCTAAAATAATTATGTTTAAAAACCTTTTTGATATTCACAAAACAAACTCATCAGCATACTGTGAAATAACTGAAAAAAGTAAGGCTATTATAATCAACCCACGTAACCTCATAATATGCTTTGAAAAACATTATTTATTATGACAGATATCTATCCACATTAAATAAACTTCTTAATACAAAACATCACTAAAATCATATCTGATATATCATGATTGGTTTAAGTGGATTCCATAAAGGTGATTTTTATTTTATGATTATTAAAATTATTCATTACATTTGCTGCAGATGAGCTTGAAGTTTTAACTTTAAGTTAATTTATATGCTTTGATTTTTGTGTCTGTGTTTTTAATTTTTATAATGCATTTTTAACAAGCAGGTAAAAATCTGTAGAACTTAACTATAAACATACTAAACATTAAAAATCCAAAAATAAATTTAAACTTGATAATTTTTTAAATCTAATTAAAATTATTTAAGAGAAAACTCAAAGAAAAATTTTGTACTCTTTTTGTTAATTAAAAAAAATAAAATAACATTATAAACTTGAATTTATTTATACATCTGTGTTTATGGTAACAACTTTAGAATATACATCAACTAATTAATTTTTGGATACAAAATTACTATAACATACTGAAAGCAGTAATTTTAACAATTGCCTCCAACAGCTCTACATTGTGGACATTATCTAACGCATAATAACCATGTTATTATTATTGATTATCCTTATTTAACTTTAATCAAATCAATATTGTTATTTCTAAAAGTTCTCCTAGAGCTGACTATTTGTTATTTTTATTAAATTAGGAACTGTCGCTCATTATCTAAAGACCTTTTTTACCATTGAGTTTAATAAGAATACATGATTAGAAATTAATTAGGTTAAAATAAAACATGAAATTTCTTCCATAATCTGATATAACAAGCCAAACCTTTGCATTTTTTATGCAAATCCTCAAAAACTCCGGGGTTTTTAGAGGGACTAGATGAAGGCGCATTTTGTTCCTTTTGTTGAGATGATGGTGCAGGTGCAGTAATTGATGGTGCAACAGTAGCACTTTCAACTGTTGATTTTATAGGTGCAGCAGCATGGATGGTATTTAGGTTGCCCATTGTAATGAATTCGACAGGAGCACTTGGGACTTCAAGTCAACTACCGACCGCAAGGGAAAAGAATTTTGTTGCGTGCGATTATCACGTAATTTCATAACATAAAACTTTAATAATAAACTTTTTGTGTGAAAACTACATCGCATTAAATACATGTGAATGCTAAACTTGTTTCTAAAAACATTGAAGATATTTTTACTTTGACTACGATTGTCTTATATAATAAGAAGGTATTTTAAGTTAACGACAAGAGACTTTGTAATTTATAATGTATATTATAAAATGTCGTAAAACTGGCAGTTAAATATAACACTTCCCTTCACCCACACAGGCCAAACTAAAAGTAAAGTGTGAAAGTCGTTATTGTATCATTGCTGTCGACGAACAGCCGCAAGCAACCGTAGAGCAGTGGTTAGAATGCTGGCGTCAAAATCAAGAATTTCAAATTTTGATGCCTGCCAGAGCCGTGGCTGGGCTACCCAACACACCCAATTGAAGGGGGGGGGGGGGGCTTAGCGAGTTTAGAGGACCCATTTGCAAATTTGAGGAGCTTTTTTATTATTATCATGTTATTATTATTATTATTATTATTATTATTACTACTACTATTATTATTATATATTATATATTTTTATATTATTATTATCACTAATGCCTGCTCTGGTGTTATATGCAACATCAGTAAAAAAAAAAAGGCAATGTAAACTTCCTCGACTTAAGTGCTCTTCTGCGGTGTTCTTTGACAAAACATAAGATCTTTTTGAAGCATTTTAGCGACCAGATAAAAATAATAATAATAATGTTAATAATAAACTTTCAAAATAAAAATAAAACGGTGACCGGTTAAAAACTGGCTTTATGACAAAAAAAAAATTTTTTTTTTTTCGCAACACGTTTCAAACGAAGCACTTTTAAAGGTTCGAGACACCAGATGGCTTCATTGGGCAGGAACTTTTCTGTCTGTTATTCTTACAGACAACCTTAAAATATATTTTAAGATAGACTTTGCTTATTATCATTTTATTTTACTATTATTAAAATACATTTTGCTGTTCATTTAATAAAAAACTAAAACTATAAATATATGTTTAAATTAAATAAAAAAGAAGATTTGCTCAAACATACTTAAGAAATGGGCTGAATCAAGATATGGATGACGACAATCTTTTCATAGAAACCCATATACGAGAAAAGGAGAAAGGTAGCCGAGCAATCATAGCCCTCCAATTGAGGGGTGTGAAGGAGCTTAACAAAGGCTTTGCGCTCAACTTACACGAGTGGTGTTTTTTATAACATTTGCAAAGTCTGTTTTTTTTTTTGCTTTCTGGGGTTTACAAGTTTAAAATAAAATAAGATTGTTAAAGTATTACGAAAAAACCTGTTATAACATAATGGATAAAAAGCCTTCATAAACATGTTCATGTTCATAAACATAACATTAAATTTTCAAAAGTAAATGTTAACTTTAAAACTTATAATTGAATTAGTTTTACAATTCATTTTATAATCTCGATTAAATATCAAGAATAAACCGCAATAAATACAAATAATTAACAAAAAACAAAAAACTTTAAAAAGGTATTGAATTAAAAGTTATTATACTAATAAAAAGCAATAGAGAAAGGAATTACAAGCAGAAATAAGTATTGAACTAAATAAAGTAAAGAGTTAATCTAGGGCTTACAAACACTCACCTTGCGTGAGACAACTAACTATATATTATTTAATAAAACACGCTAGAATAAAACCTTCTTCTTCAGTTGATCTTTTCTTAAATGATAAATTGATTTAAAAACAAGCCATTATAATATTATAAGGAATTCTTGTTGATAAAAATTTATCCTGAATTTCTCAAACAAAATATATCCATTCAAAAATCACCAAAACTATTGGTATGATGTATCGAGTTCTTTAAAACGTCAATGAACAGTCTCGATAGATATGTCTCAAACTTATATCTTCTGTGCTAACTCATTGCTTCATCAACTGGCAGAAACATACTATAGGCAATTATACAACTATCAAAACTTGAACAAATTTATAACTTAGAAAAAAAATGAAAGCAAAATTACTTACTATAAACATAAGCGTGATCACGCCAAAATCTTAATGAAACATTTAAAAATGATGGATGTATTTGAAATAAAAACCTATCAGCATATAATTTTGATCCATCAATATAACAATTTTCAACAATTTTTAACAATTTTCAACAATTTTCAACAATTTTAAAATAAGTAGAAATGAAAGTAGCACAACGCCTCGGAAGTTTAATAAATGTTTGGAACATAGCATACCACATTGAGTAGTAAATATGAAATACCCATCAAAAAGGATTCAAATGGATAGCAAAACTTGAAGAAGATTTTTGCTTTAGTCAGTCATTTTATCACTTTTAAGTTGCTTTAATTTTTGGCTTTATTTAGTTTTCTTTTCAGCTCATTACTTTTATGCTTATTAGAGTTTTTAATACAATAACTATATTTTATTGAAACTTATATAGCGTTTTATAAAAAGATTACGAATTGTTATCTTCATCTATTTTATCGACGCACCAGAAGCATGGATGGTACTTACGTTATCCATTACTTATAATAAATTCAATACAGCAGCACTTGGGACTTCAAGTCAACTTTTTTCTTTTATTCTGATTCACTTCTAACAAGGCAACAACTATTAAGTTAGGGGTTACTAGAAAAAAAGAGTAGAGTTAAAAGAAGAGAGCAAGGAAACGGTTGACAGAAGACTTGAAAAGTTGAAGGCTGTATGAATCCGAAAAACATGATGATGGGAGAGTTCCAAAGGGTTGAAGTGCGCGGAAAAAAACTAGACAAATAAAAGTTTTTAGGGCATGAGGGGAAAGATATATATAAGAACGAGACGTTGCTGAATGACGAGTCAAGCGAGAATGAGTTTTAGTTGATAGAACTATTGATGATAGCTACTTTGAGCAGTGACTATGGTGGTATTTGTAGAAAAGAGAGAGATGCTACTTTACGACGATGTAAAAGAGACTGATGCTTGGGAGATAATGCGGGTCCAACTATGTTTACTACCGACCAACTACCTACTGCAAGAGAAAGATTTTTGTTGCTTTGATAAAAATTTATCAGCATTTAATTTTGATATTTCGATTAAAAAATAAAGTTTATTCTGCAAACTTTATTAAGAAGTTTAAAACAAATAAACAAGTTAAATAAACAAGTTTAAAACAAATATTGTAATTATATAATTACAATATTTTATTAAAACTTTATTTGGGGCTCTATAAAAGTATTACAAATATCTGTTTAATTTTTCATTTAAAAGTTTTTATTTTTTGTTTTATACACATTTTTATATTTAGTTAAACTTTCTTCTTCGTTCTACGGACATGTTTTCATATATATATATATATATATATATATATATATATATATATATATATATATATATATATATATATATATATATATATATTTATATATATATATATATATATATATATATATATATATATATATATATATATATATATATATATATATATATATATATATATATATATATATATGTGCCTTACAAGCAAGATTTTGTACTCCCTCTTGAATTTGACCCTGGTCCAAATGAAGACAGACTTTTTTTTGATCTCTTAAAAAAAGAGTCATTTAAAAATTTCTTAAACCCATACTTGTGTTGATATGAAACTCCTGCTCCAAAACTAAAAATGTGTCCAAAATATTCATCATTTTTTTCAACACTTTGTTAAAAGTAAAATAACATCAATGAAACTGCGCGAAACAACACCAATGAAATGACGTAAAACAACACCAATGAAATGACGCAAAACAACACCAATGAAATGACGCACTGTGGACCAAGTGTACTACTAACTAGTCAAAAGTAATAACTTTAAAAATACTTATTAGATTTTGCTAATTTTGATAATTACCAGTTAGATATTTTTCATGTTACGAATCTAGCAACACTTTTGGATTGTTATTTTCTTTGCAAGGTTCGTTGTATAAAAATTACTTAAACTTATTTAGGGGCACTTTAAATGCATTTTGCATAGTTAACATGCGTAAAAAGCTACATTAAAACTCCAGTTAAAAACTGTACTAATAATAATGCTATTGGCAAGTTAAATTTATTTTATGCATTTAAATGATCGCACATACAAACATTCCTGATTTATTTATGCTGTTGATATATAAGCTTTTAGAAACTAATTGTTTTTTTTTCTTAAAATCAGTTATTAACCTTTGTTACCAATATTTTTCTTTCGAAACAAGATGTTTTATTTTTTTAACAAACTTTAAAAAAAGATTTAAAAAAATTGTAGCGTTGGAAATAAAATATTAATTGTTAAGGGTTTGTAGCAATAGTTAAGTTTTAATTGTATCTATGTAGCTCACCTACCCCACTAAATAAAGTCACTCACCTACCTCTAGCGACTAAAGTTAATGCTTTCATACAATTAGTTAGAGAATACTTCCTAAAGCGTATACGCTTTAGGATACATGTTTAGGATACATACATGTTGAATTAGGAGTACAAATAAACTTAAATACTTAGAAGAAACATTGAGATAAACACAAAATACTGATAAACTAAACACTATCTTTAATAACAAAGTATCAAAACCATGCAATTTTAATTTACAATTAGTACCACAGCTACTTCTTAAAGTAGCTAAAGAACACCTTTCAGATCTTAGGATGATGGGTTTCTCAAATTGATTATCAAAAGATCAGAAGTAGACTATAATTGTTTTAACAAATCTTAATAAGCTATTGGAATTCAAGCACTTTTTAAAAAACAGTTCGCGAAACTTTTTAACCTTTTTCCGTTTTTATGACGATAGCAAGATTTGAATTAAAAATATTTTTTATTTGAATTAAATATATTTTTATAAAGATTAAAACTAAAACTGAAAATATTCTTACAAAAACTAGCGGACGGACCATTGACGATATAAAAAACGCCGGTCATACACCTGTATAAATTAAAAACAAACTATTTCCAAAATGGCATCCTTGCTAGGTCGTTCTTTTGGAAAATTGGAAAAAGCATTTCCTTCTTTACAAACTTTTCTAATATCTGCCAACACACGGGTAATCTTTAATAATTATTTATAATTAATCTTTAATCGTTTAAATAAATTTAAATATTATATTCTCCTAAAGAATGCAAAATTCAAAAAAAGAAAATAAATAAAT
Organism: Hydra vulgaris; assembly: GCF_038396675.1. NCBI lineage: Eukaryota > Metazoa > Cnidaria > Hydrozoa > Anthoathecata > Hydridae > Hydra > Hydra vulgaris. The sequence continues at coordinate 33,087,206 of NC_088920.1, forward strand.
GTAATGAGTAGTAATAACAAAATTATTACACTAAGGTTTTCTTGTGTTTCATTCTTTTCATAAATAAAATTTGTTATATTGATTACTATCTGATAGTAATTTTTTTTTAATGTATCGGTATATAGGATAGTCTATCTATTTAGCATATTAAAATGAATCTTCTATATGATTCATATGACTCTTAATATCTTTATGCGTCACAACATGAAATCACAATATAATGCATAAAGTCTCCATCATGAAATTTATAATTGAATAAAGTTCAATTTTTTCTTTACGTAATTATATAATTTTTAAACCTTTCTAAATCAAGAACTTATCATAAAATGTAGTCTTACAAGATTTATTAAAATCTCAAGGCTTTCATATATTGATTAAGATGATTTCAATTAAGGTTTATAAAGACTTTCATATAAGATGATTTCAATTAAGGTTTATAAAGCCATTCTTACAAAATAAATGTAAATTTCTGCTTGGGAATCTTAATATCAATAAATATCAGTTGAAATATAAGGGAGTTTTATTGTTTACTATGTGCAAAATCTTAGCCATTACTTTTTTCTAGGTTTAAATGCACTAATATATTCTATTTTGTTTTTAAGTCGCTTTCACTATTTTCAACAAAAGACTACCAGAAGAATGAATTTGCTTTACGAATACAACATAGAAAGCTTTCTGTTCATGAATACATTGCTATTGATATGCTTCGCAAAGCAGATATAAAAGTTCCAAGAGGAGATGTGGCACGAACTCAAGAGGAAGCTTTAAATGTTGCAAAAAGTATAGGTAGATATATTTTTTTATTTTTCAAAAATTTTTTAGAAGCAAATACAATTTTAATTATCTTTTTTAGTGTTAAATAATGAAAAAGTTTGAACTGTTTACAATTATATGTAAAGCAATTATTTATTAAAAGCTCTGTAGTTTATGAAAATTGTTCTAATTTAACAAGGTTCTACAATCTTTGTTGCCAAATATTTTGACGATGGACTTATTATATTAAAATAAAATAAATCCAATGAAATAAAGAGTTTCAATATAAAGTTTATATTAATTTGTTTTTTTTGTTAGGTACGCATGATTTTGTTATTAAAGCCCAAGTACTTGCTGGTGGTAGAGGGAAAGGTCATTTTGATAGTGGATTAAAGGGAGGTGTTAAAATCGCATACTCGTAAGTTTTTAAAAATCTTTTTATTAATTTTAATATTTTTATTATAAATTACTAAAGTTGTTACTATTTATTTTATTTACTATATTATTTTTTATTTTTGAAGTCCTAAAAATACAATATAAAAGCTATGAAAAGACTTAATGTCCACAAAGTACAAAAGATAAAAGAGCATTTTAAAAAGACTTAATGTGTATTAAAAAATTATTACGCATGGTTACCTTGAGGAAATTTTAAAAAATAAAATATTTTTGTGTATGTATATATTTTTTGTATTTCTGTAGCTGTTGTACCGGTTAATTTTTTTGTTTTTTTTGTTAATTCACCTCCCCAAGGCCGAGAAGGCCACTACATACGAGGAGGCTACTTAATTGTGGTTATAACCCTCTCTCAACTCTATAACTCCAAAACACAAACCTTGACAAACAAGGCCACTGCGCGGAGAAACAAGTTGATATATATCAAATGTATACCCTCAGCCAAAGCAGTTCTGAATTTTGTCCAGAAATTCTAGAAATACAGAGACAGCTTTAATTTGGAATTTATAGTTAAAAGAATTGGAGGCTATGCAAAATGTCTGAAATGTATTAAGTTTTTGAAAACTGGATATGGCCCTGGTCATTACATTAAGCTAACTCCATATTGAGGCAGGTAAGGAGTTTCGGGCCTTACCTGTGATGTTGGCAACTTAGTAAAAAAAAAAAAACTTTGATATAAGACCTTCCATTTAATTGTGGGTAAAGGTGCTCATACACCTTGGGTGGTATATGCTCCACAAACCTTTTTTTGCCAACCTGGCACCGAACTCTAATAGTTTAAAGTTGGCAATTTATTGCTGACCTCGTCTTTCCTAATTCTGAGGGCTGACTACCTTCCTAGTAGTTGTTAAATTGGATAGTTTTCTTTTTCAATCTGTTCCACTAAAATATTTCTTTAGTAGAAATCTGCCCTAAACCTGTTCACCAGCACAAACTATGGACAGTATAATTTTAAAAGTATAGTATGATTTTAAAATATAAGTATAACTTACAACTAACAGTATAACGTATAAATAACAGTATAATTTAAAAAAGAACTTGCATTGCCTCATATTATGCTAGGTAATTATAAGTTTCTATTTTTTAAAACTTTGAAATTTGAAATCGTAAAAATAAGTTTAAAAGTTGTATTTAAATTGAGACAAAATTACCTCACAATGAGATGGAATAATCTGCTAACTTTGATACAATAATTCTGTAGATAGATAACAATTTTGAGGTTTAATAAGTTAAAAAATACAAAATAATTATTACTTTAGCTGTGGTGTAGTGATCAAAGTTATGACTTTAATTAAAAGATCTAAAAATTTATGACCTTATGAAATTTATGGTTCAGCACCATAATAATATGGTCATAAATAATGTGATTGGGGAACGCACCAGAAACATTTTAATTAAATTTTATTTTATGGTACTTTGTTACATTTGGGTTTCTTTGATTACCAAAAAAAAGGAGGAAACCTTAGTATACTAAACTTACTAATGTTTCCATAATTGCTACTAAAACCTAAATTAACTCTAATAAGAAATGATGCTGGAAGAAGATATTTTATTCCTTAGTTGTTATTTACCCTAAAGTGGATTGAAAACTAAAATTTAATTGTGATTCTTTAATCATAATATGATGGTAGAATTCAGAAAAATCACTTAAAATTTCTAAAATTGTAAATCATGTTTGCTGTAAATTTTTTATATTGTTTTTAGAGCAAAAGAAGTTGCTGAAATAGCTGATAAAATGCTTGGACAAAAGTTATACACTTTGCAAACAGGAAGTGATGGAAGACCTTGCAATGAGGTTAAGCTTTTAATATTTGCAAAAATATGCAAGTAACTTAAAAGTATGCAACTAACTTTTTTGATTTAGTTATTGTTTAGTCATATTTTTTTTAATAATTAGTAGCATTATTCTTTTTATCATATAAAAGTATCTAATCCTAAAATATCTAATTTATGATTTAATTACTATATTCTATAAAAGAGTAGTACTAGGGGAAACCATGAATTTGGTTGTACATAGTGTACATACATACATAAGGCGTTACTGAAAGTATTGTGATTCTTAGTGTAAGTTTGATTAAAAATTAAAAATACAAAACAGTGTAGAATTATTACTATGTAGAAATATTATGAAATTTTTGTTTTGCTTTTGGTTTTATGAAATTATTTTTTAATATTTGACACCAACTTTTTTTTTATCTATAACTAAATATATGAAAATATGCTAATATTTGATTTTGTTTTATTTCTTAAATTTGTATTTATGGTTTTGCAACTAACCAATATTTTTTGTATTTAAAAATTCAGCAATTAAAAATTTTAGGCCTTAAAGTAGTTTATCAGCGATTTGGTTGTGACCAGAAAAGATTTGTTTAGGTTTGCAAGTACACTTGATTGAAAATATTTTTTACGAAGTAGCTGATGCTTTACCTTGTTTTAAAAAGGTTTAACGTATACAAAAATTCATTGTATCCTTTATTTTTGATGCATTGTTTAAAAAAGTTTCAAGTGTTTAAGAATTTTCTTTCTACCTAAATGAAATAAAAAGTGGAAATAAAATCCTAAATGAGCGAAATTTGACTCAAATAATATACGTTGTTGAATAAATAATATAGTTTGATTTTTGAACAAAATTCAGTTACTGATACACTTTGTTAAAATTCAAAGTCAATCAAGTTATCTCAGTATTTACTTTAAGTTTATTTTCAATTTTTACCTAAATGTGCCTATATGTGCATTTTTATTTGACAGTTTTTTTGTTGACAAAGATTGTCTGTTATTGTCTGAAAATTCAGCAATTCTTTTAGCATCTAAAATAATGGACAATTGACAATCAATGATTCGTTGTATTTACAGCAACAATATCTTGATTTTTCAAAATCAATTTGTATTGATCATATTAGATTGGCATATTTGTTATAATAAATATTCATGCAATTTAAAAGAACAAAGTTAAAATTTTATTAATACCATCAATTTACTTTTAACAAAAAAAACGAAAATACTGAATGTTTTTAGAATCAAACATCATTCAGAATAAAAATGCTAGTTAAAAAAAAATTATATTGAATAAATATATCAAATATATCAAATGCTTTTCAAAAATACCAAATATTATAATAATTATATAACAATAACTATAACAAACTTTAGTTTGAAATATAAATGCAAGTAAATAATAAGAAATATTGCTAAAATATCTTTGCTGGGAAAAACATTGTTTTGAGTATTTGAATAAAAGAGAAAGGTTAAAGATTAAGAAAGATATTTATAATTACAAACAACTAACAAATGGATAACTATGCAATACAAAATGTAATGCAAATGATTCTCTTGAGCAAAAATATTGATAAACTAGTTAAAATGTCCCTAAAATGTCAAAAATATGTTTCTCAAATTCAGGTTTTAAAAGGCTACAAAGTGGTAGAAAAGGATGCAGTTCTGCAATCATATGTGCAGATAGTATATTACATCAGAAGGCTTTTGAGATTTTTATAAAATTAGATTTTATGAAAAAAAAAGATTTGAGATATTGACTTGAAAAACAAAGTAATTAAAGCTGCATTTTTTATTAAGTTGAAAAACATAAAGTATGGCTAACAGGCATATTATTAATTCAGCTAGCAAACATTCTATTTGTATTTAAACCGTAAATAGTAAAGATCTGGATGTAAGAAGTTAAAAAGAAAGTCAGACTGCTAACTTTATAGCAAAAGAAGAACTTTCGCTTTGTCTATATCCAAACCTAATTCGTATAGAAGAAAAACACAGTGTATATTTTGATCGAGCTTACAAAAAACATAATATTTGCAGATAAAATAAAAAATTGATTACCTATGTATGACACATCAACTACATTGATTATATTAACTATGATTTTAGCGTAAACTATAATCATATCAAAATATATAAATAATCAAAGCATTTCATCATTTTAATCGACTTCCAATTTGCATTTCATCATTTTAATCAACTTCCAATTTCCATTTAAAAAGTTGTGATAAAGATTTTAAAGATTAATTGGATCTTTTTTATAATTCTTTTTTCTACTTATATTAAATACAATTTGTTATTTTTAAAGCATTAAAATTTTAATCTGTATTATTATTGCAATCATGTTTGTTTATATATATATATATATATATATATATATATATATATATATATATATATATATATATATATATATATATATATATATATATATATATATATATTAAATAGGTATTAATAGTTGAAAGGTTATATCCCCGGCGTGAATATTATGTTGCTATAACTCTTGATAGAAAAGCTAAGGTTAGTTATAAAATACATATTTTAATTTTGAAATTTTTGTGTAATTTTTTATGTTATAAAATGATTTTTCTTAATAATCTGTAAAATGAGGGTCAAATTGTGTTAACTCTATTTATTTATTATATATTATTATATATATTTTTCTATAATATATTATTACATATATTTATTAATAATTTATTATTATTATATATATTTATTAATAATTTATTATTATTATATATATTTATTAATATATATATTTATAATAATTGATAATAATGGGTTTAGATTATTTTTTGATTTTTAATTAATTTTTTGTAGACTTATAATTATATAAATTAACATAAAAATTGTTAGGAGTTCTAATTATAACAATTTGAATTGTAACAATATTTAAATGACCTAATAAATAAATAGTATGAAAATGTATATTTTATCTCTTTTACTTGGCTTTTAAAAATGGCTGAATATCTGATTAATGATGATTGTCTTGGCATTTGAAAATGTTCAACATTAAAGACTTCTTAAATCAGTTATAACAGCAGTTAGAACTGATTTAAGAATTTTCTTCAGAGTTCTACCTAAAAATTACTAACATGTAATTAAAAAATCTGCTATTTTTTAATTCTTTTAATAAAGCAGTTATTAGTACCAGGCTTAATTTTTTAGCAAACAGTCTCTTAAAGGGGATTAGCTCCACTTTAAAACACTATTATTTTCAGAGTTATTATTATAGATAAAGTTTTATTATTTGTTATAGGTTTATTTTTTCAAATGCCTCGCTCTCAATCCCAAGTCCCTGAATCAGGGTTCTTGTTGTGCAAAGCCATCTCATTAAGATAAGCTGTCACTTTTTCCCTATATTAAAGCAACCCAGAAGATGTCACTAACAATACAGAAGATGTCACAATAACAACCCAGAAGAAGTCACTACTAGATAACTTACTACTAAAATTTAAATTTGCTTTTTAATAAAATAAAATCTTGTTTCAACTTATAATAAAATAAAATCTTGTTTCAACTTATAATAAAATAAAAATTTGTTTCAACTTAAATGAAAATAAAATCTTGTTTTTCCTACCTCCTGTAGTTTTGCCACTGACTTGTAGAGTTGGAAGTCAATCAAAAGTTATTAGCAATATTATCAGCTTAAAAGCATATTAAGTTAATATTACCACTTATGTCAAAAGCATATTAAGTTAATATTATCACTTATGTCAAAAGAATATTAAGTTAATCATTATCACTTATATCAAAAGCTTTTGTAAAATAAAAGTTTAAAACTTTTTTCACTAAACTTTTTAAAAAAAACTTTTTTTTACTAAAGTTTTTTACCTTGACCACACGGGTTGTTGATATTTATATTATATACATATTAATTATAGTATGGAAAATATTTATTGCTCCCTAGTTCTTTTAGTGTATTTAATAATTTTTGATTTAAATCATTTGGCTATGTTTAATTAGGATTTTGAGTCAAATATTTATTATTCTTTTTTTGGAATCTTACATCTTGAAGCTCTAAAAATGTTTACAACTTCAAAAATTCATAGGGAAAAGACTATAGGCCAGGTTCCTTATGTAGAGTTTTAAAATATTAGTCGGTTTAAAAAATGATAGATTTTTATTTTTCTTATTTTTTCTTTATAAACATTTTTGTCTTAAAGAAAACAAAGTTCTCTTAAAAACAAATCCTGGCCAATGTAGGGAATAAATCTTAAAGTCTATCATCAGACTTAACATCTGGTTCTCATATAGTTTGTTGTTTAATTTTATATTTTTCAATTTTATATTTAATTTTTTTTTACAAGTTATAATTTGTAACAATCATGTTTTGGTAGGGTCCATTACTAATTGCAAGCTCTCAAGGTGGTATGAGTATAGAAGATGTGGCTAGAGAAAATCCTGATGCCATCATTAAACATCCTATTGATATCTTTGAAGGTTGTTTAACATTTATTTTTTTTAAGTAACTTGTTATTGTTTCTTTTGTATTAAAATAAATTTCAATTTTATTTGTTTTAAAAATTATTTGAGTAAATTTGGTTATACTATATATCTCATTATATTAAATTAAATACGTATTACATTAAATACAAAAATAAAGTTATTATATAAATGAAATAAATAAGAATATAAAAAAAGATTAAATAAAATTGTAATAGAAATTATAGTAGTTTTGTATACAACATTTATCAATAAATAGCTGCATTGAACCACCTTTTCTTAAACTTAATTGACTTGCATTTTCCATGTTAGTTACAGCAGCATGCCAAATATTCAATCTATTTTTAATTCACACAACCAACAAATTTTGCACAGCAAACTCACCGCTAATCATACAAATTGCAACTGCATTAACAAAACCACATTAAATAACCAATGTCTATCAAAAAATGTTGCATGTAATGCCACTTTAGCATCATCTAATCCCAGTCTTACAGTAAAATCTTACATCGGTATTAGTGAAAATGCATTCAAGCATAGGATTACAAATCACCTTAAATCCTTTAATGCAACTAGGTATAGAAATGCTACAGAACTTCCAAAGAAATATGGAAGCATAAAGACGCAGGTAACATGCCTATAATTAAGTAAAACATAATTAAAAGATGCCAATCTTATAGCCCATCTACAAAAAAGTGTAACCTTTGTATTTATGAAAAGTATTTTATTATGACTTTTAATAGTAGATCTTAACAAAAAAAAAATTCTGCTTGTTTCTGCTTGTAATCATAGGAAAAAAATTTTACTATCCCATTTTGATTCCGGCGATTAGCAAATATTTTGGATCACGTATATTTGACATCAGATGCCGTTGCAACGCTAAACTTGTATTTTTTATAACGGTTTTTATTTTATATTTTTGAATAATATGGCTGATGATTGATGTGAAACATTAAGTTCCATTATACAGTTGTATTTTTTCATTTAAATTATTTAAATATATGTGTATATATATATATATATATATATATATATATATATATATATATATATATATATATATATATATATATATATGTATATACATACATACATACATACATACATACATACATACATACATACATACATACATACATACATACATACATACATACATACATACATACATACATACATGCATATAATTAAATAATTTAAATGAAAAAATATGTTATATATATAGGTTTAAGTTATACTGCAGCATTGGGTATTGCAGCTCGATTAGGGTTCACAAATGGCTCTGCCAATGAGTGTGCTGAAATTCTATTGAAATTATACAAATTATTTATTGAAAAAGACTGTACATTATTAGAAATCAATCCTTTTGCAGAGCTTTCAAATGGAGATGGTAATTGTTTCTTTTTGTCTTATTATATATATATATATATATATATATATATATATATATATATATATATATATATATATATATATATATATATATATATATATATATATATATATATATCTGTGTGTGTGTGTGTGTGTGTGTGTGTGTGTGTGTGTGTGTGTGTGTGTGTGTGAGTGTGTGTGTGTGTGTGTGTGTGTGTGTGTTTGAGTGTGTGTGTATACATATAAATATATATATATTGTTTATATGTATATATATATATATATATATATTATATATATATATAATTTTTCATTTACACTATTTTAAGTATTGTGTATGGATTGTAAATTGACTTTTGATGACAATGCATTGTTTCGACACAAAGAATTGATAGCTTTAAAAGATTGGACGCAAGATGATTATAGGGAAGTTGAAGCATCACGCTACAACCTCAACTATATTGGTCTTGAAGGATCCATTGGATGTTTAGGTACTTACAATTTGTAGCAATAATAAAGGGCTTCAGTTTAATGGAATCTTTTTGAATTATTTTACAATTGTAAGACAATTTATTTAAATCTTTTATTAAGTTAATGGAGCAGGTTTAGCAATGGCTACCATGGATATCATTAAATTAAATGGAGGGGCGCCAGCAAATTTTTTAGACGTGGGTGGAGGTGCAACTGCAGAAGCAGTTACAGCTGCATTTCGCATTATAAGCTCAGATAGGCGAGTAAGTTTCACAGTTTTTTTTGGAAATATTTTTAATGCTCCTTTTTTTATTTAAAGTTAAAAAAAAATTTAAAGTTAAATTTAAAAACGTTCAAACATGACTTCATTATGTAATATTCAGTTCATTAATTTATGACTAATATTCTTTCAGTTTTTCATTATACTTTGGTTAGTCATTATCAGATAGTAAGGAAAAAATATTTTCACAAAATTACTTTGTGAAAACTAAAGAAAACACTATGTAAACATCACTTTTGCATAAAAAAACACATGTATTTTCAATCTTTTGCAAAGGTTATTATCTGGGTGATTAAGTTGAGTTTGTAGTTTATGTATTTTTAACATCTCTTTTTTTATAAAAAAAAAAGTTTTCAAATATTAAAATACTTGGTTTTTTTTATTAATTTAAACTACATTTACTTTATATTCATACTACATTTTTATTTATACTACATTAATATATTCATACTACATTTTTGAAAAAAAGCATGCTAAAGCATGTTTTTTTAACATGTACATTAGCACATGTTGAAAAAACCATGTACTTTTTAAACATTTAAAAAAGTTTTACAGTAAATATAAAATACTTTTTTTTTTTACATCTGCATTTCTAAAATAAAAATGTTTTAAAGTTATTATTGTTTACTTTGTGCTCATAAGATATGTATAATATATAAGTGAAAGTCTTTTGGTTATTTTTAGATTATCAACTTAGTTCTCATCATTTTTTTCTTCCTATTCCAGCTATGATTATAAATAAATAGCCATTCAACCTATGATTATAAATGAAAAATTTTTTATGCTAATCTAATTGTTGTTTGTTTTAGGTAAAAGCTATTCTTGTAAATATATTTGGTGGAATCATGAAATGTGATGTCATAGCTGAAGGCATCATTGAAGCTGCTAAAGCTCTTCATTTGAAAATTCCTTTAGTTGTGCGACTTCAAGGTAGAGTGCAAAGTGAAGTATGAAATGTGATCTTAGATACAGTGGGTGGCCAAATTATTAGTTACACTACAAAAAATTTTCATATTAATCATTATAAGCTATTATACATATTCTTTCATTAAATTTTCATAATAATATTATAATAATAGATGTTCCTACCTTAAAATTGTTTTTTAAATGTAATATATATAAATAATTTATTTAAGCATGTTTTATTTTTAAGAGTTTTTATTAAGTTTTATTAAGAGTACATGACCTCATTGATTTTTTTGTTTGTTTAAAAGATCCATTATGTAAACAAACAAAAAAATCAATGATGTCGTGTACTAAAACTCATAGGAATAAAATGAGCTTGAATAAATTATTAGGTCTGTAAATTGCGGCATATATTATAAAGACTATTTGGGCTACAGCAAAACGGAAAAAGCAAACTTTGACCAAAACAAAAAAGTTATTTTTTCTTAGTATGCATTTATTCTTTTGTTTTAATCAAAAAAATTTAGCCCAAACATTTTTTTTAAATGGTTAAAATTTCTGACCCAAATCTCCGCTTTTAAAATTCTCAAGCATTCTCCATTAGTTTTATATTAGTTTTATTGCCTTAACATATGCCATAGTAAAACATTTTTTAGAACGTGGCCTAGGGCAGATCATGCACAAAGATGGACTGGTCAGAAAACCAACTATCTAACTTTGAAGATATTTTTATAACTAATACTTTTTTTTAATTGGTCATCATCATTGGTTCATCATCTCTTTGACTATATAAAGAATGGTTTTAACCACATAACTGCTTTAGGTATCATGCATCTAATCCATCTGCTCTAACCACATAACTTCTTATATCACCTTTGAGAGTGTTTTACTGTTTCAATATGGCAGTCAAGGTTATATTTTCTTTCTTTCATGTTTCTAACAAAAAAAGACTTATCCACCAATATTTTAAAATTGGACTAAAAAACACTCCTGAATAAGTATTTGTTTATGCTTTCCCTATCTTCAGCAGACATGTTGGTGTTTTTTTTGCGCAAAAAAAAGTTTAGGTTTTTAAATGTTAAACAAATGTTACAAGTTGTTTGTTCATTTTTTTGTTCCATTTCTGGTAGTTTGTTGGGGTATTTTTTTTTATTAAGTTGTGATTCTGTTTATTGTCATCACAAAAACATTAATTAAATTTGCACTTTTTCTTAAGGAGTTATTTGAATGTTTTAATGAAGCAGTAATTTATGAAATTTTTTCTTATAGTTTTTCCATTTTTAGACACCAAAATTCAAATATTTTAAGTTAAAATCCCTACTTAATGTAAATTTATAAGTTAGAGTCATAAAAACATTTAACAGTTAACTATAAGGTTATTTGATACACATGCGTTTTTACACCTATAATAACTTTGTGGTTGTCCATAAATTATGTCACTCGTTAGGGGAGGGGGTAGTGGTTATGTGGCTACTAATGTAAGACTTGTTACTAAAGTGTTATGATGTTGCAATAGGAGGAGGGGGAAGGGGGCAAAAATGGTTAAAACTTGCGTGACGTAAATTATGGATGGGTGCATCAACCCCCTCATGAGTTAAATTCTTAATAATCTTATAATAAGCATGTTCCTTTGGTGTTAAGTAGTTACTGTGTGAAATATTATAAAAATATAATTATTCCTAATGGGTCCACATGAAGCACGAAATATAGCTTACTACGGCATTATTTTGATATTATTGCAAATTTGTATGTCTAGCTTTGCATGAATGTTTCAAACTCTATTTGTGTTTTCAGGAGTTAGCAACCACTTTACCAATAGCATGGCACAATCTGCTGTGAAGTTTATACCAAAAATGATTTGTCAGAAAAGTTCAGTGTTAGGAATAGGAGCCGGTATTACAGTAGCAGTTGTGGAGATAACTGGTTGTAGATTACCAACGAGTGAACAAGTGCTGCAGTGCTATATGTTTAATCAACAAGCTGGCCTGTCTATAAAGCAATCTAAACGTGACAGTGCAAAAATTGTGTTGAAGCAGGTCATTCCTTTCTTCAAGAAAGCAAGTATTCCAATAATAACAGAAAAGAAGGCCTGTAAAAAAATTATTGCACTGTCTAAAAAGAATGCAAAATTTCATGAAGTTCCTCAAGATCGTCGTTCATCATTGTCAGCACTTGCCAAGCTTGAACAAATGTTAGAAGAACTCAGTTTGACATTTCCACTGTGGGTAAAAGATGCTGAAAAATCATGATGAATGACAAAGACCTAAAGTTTTTAGAGTCCATGAAGACAGACCGCACAGCATTATTTGGCTCCCATGACAAGAAATTTGCATTACAGTTACAGCGCAAGAAGGCTTCACTGCAAAAGCAAGAAGAAAGGAATCAAAGGGCAGAAGAAGCAGCTACTGCTACAGTATCTGCTGTTTTTACAGTAGAGCTCTCTAGCAACAGCAGCGAGAAAAGTATTGATGAAAGTAAATGTGATATCAATAGTCTTTTCAAGACTTCTGAAAAGAAAATGGTAAAAACGCACCATTGAACCACTCACATTGGAACGGCAGCTCATATACCTTATAACCTAATCAAATCTCCAAGAACTGTGGCTTTGGCAACAAGAATGAAAATTTCTCCTGCACAACAGTCTGCACTCACTGAGGCCAATTATTGAAGAATCAGGAGGTGAGGCTAGTGCTGTATTATAAACACACGTTTTTAATGACTTGCACATTAAAGCATAAAAATCACCAGAAGTTACTGTATTCGGTACATTTAAGAAGCATTTTGACATAGTTTCTCATAGAAGCGACAAGACACTTAGCCTATTTGAACCTTGACCTTTCTTGAATAATTCACAAACTGTTTCTTAGATTTCTATGTGGAAGGAAAGTGCAGAAGCTGCTGAATCTTCCATAGAGCATCAGCAAGAAGACTATAAAGAATTCAGTGAATTATGTTTGATGTACCTCGATCCAGAAAACAGACAGTTTCACTTTCGTCGACTGGGTGCAGTCCACAAAGCACAGTGGGTGTCCAAAATATTGTACTCCATGAAAATGGTCATATTCTTGAAAAGCAGATTCATTTGTTTCCAGCAGGAACAATTACCACTGCTGCACAGCAGACGAAGTTACACAGCTTCATCACCTTTGTGTGTCTGATATACAATGCCTGGTGGACAATGTGTAGATCTGCATTTGATACCCCATGGCATGATCTCTGCCTTAATCAGAACCTTCTAAAGTACACATAAGTGAGTTCTGAAATATCTGAAAGCGCTATAAAAGCACTGAACCGTCATCTATGGTACCTATGTTCTGAAATGGTGCCCCTTGCTCTATTCAGTGACATTGTTTTAAAGCCTGAATTGCAGTACTTAGCTGAGAAGCTTCTGGCAGCAAGGCCTAGTGATGGAATAGCTCTGCCATATGATCGCTATGGAACTGGCTTTGGAAAACCCAAGTTCCCGACTGAAATCACTGCCACAACAAGACTTGGAGATTCGGTTACTGCAGATTCATGGTACATTTTCAGCCTTTTAGAGATGAATGTGGATTTTCTTAACAATAATGTTGAAAACTGGCCAGTTCATCCTTTGTTTCTGTCATTAAAGATGAAGATGGTTTCTGTCAATGTTATCAATGACAGTGCAGAATGCGGTGTGAGGCTAAGTGCAGACTTTCTAAATGCAGCCAAAACTGGGGTGAATTATCGGAACATTCTGTAAGTTGTTGAGGCTGACAGAAAGAAAGTTCCAAATCTGTGCAGCTGTAAGAAGAAATGAGCAGCACCAACAGTCAAAAATCATGAAGATGACAATTGACAATATTTTACTAGTTCCAGTAGCTAAAAGCTACCTATTGTACTGTGCTCTGTTCGATATTGTAAATTTTGTCATGCTTGTTTGGAATATTTGAGTATTCTTTTGTTCATTTGACAGTCTTTGCAGTAATTCCTGGAACTATAAGTAATTTTGTGTATATTAATTGTTTAAATGTAACCGACGTCAATAATAGTATTAATTACAGTTTATTGCAAAAAACACAGATATTTGTGTTCGTTGTGGACCCATTAAATTGCAACAGAAAAATCTCAAATTTTTATAGGAGTCATAATTCATGAAGTGGAACACAGGAATCATAGGGCTGAAACTGAAGTAAATAGTTAAAAAAATTGTTGAGGGTTTGATGTACCCTAATTATAGATGACCTCTTTGCATAGATTATACGTAAACGTGTGTATTGCCCGTTTTCATATAATCTAGCTTAGAATTCCTAAAAATTGATGCAGCAGTTATTTATTCAACTTTACAAAATATGCAGTGTATTTAAATGTTAAAAAAGTAGGGTGGAATTAAATTTATTTATTAAAAATTAATATTCAAATTTAATTGTTGTTGTTTGTATTTTTTTCACAAAAACTGTAACTAATAATATGGCTACCCACTTTAGAATAGGGTGATTTTACACTGAGTACAGCTTTTCATGTGTGAGTTTCCACAGAAACTTCTTGTTAGTTTTATAATAACTTTTTTAAATTAAAAATTTAATGAGTACAAGAAAAAACTTTTGTGTGGGAATATGTGGAAAAACGTGAAGTTTCATTCTCAAAAAATAAAATAGTTTTAAACCTAAATAGTCTTTGCTATTTTATCTCATATATATCTTATTTATTTATATTCTTTCATATCTTGATTTATTTTATATGATCAACTGTATAATTGTGACTTAACAGTTTAAAATATTAAAAAAAAAACTATTTTCCGATGATCATCAATTATCATTTTTTAACTTATTGCGTAAATATTAAGTAAGTCACAAATAACATGGTACAGAGAAAATAATTCTGAATGTATATACCTTAGCAGTTTATTAATCTTAAAAAACTTCGTAAAATTGATTTTTTATAAAAGTCATGTTTTTTTTTAGGAACAAACGTCGATGATGCGAAAGCTTTAATTGCTAACAGTGGACTTCGTATTTTACCGTGTGATGATTTAGATGATGCTGCGCGAATGGTATGTTATCGTTTTGTTTAAGAAATCTTTCAAATTTTCTCTTTTATTATTAGTTTGGTATGATTTTGTTGCTGTCTACCAGTTTAGCATGTTTTGCATTTTGCATAGGTTGTCAAACTATCAGATATTGTTACCATGGCGCAACAAGCAGATGTTCATGTTAATTTTGAACTACCAATATAATTAGTTCAAATTATTTAAAATAATTTTTTAACGAATGTTTGTAAATTGTATTTATACAAGTTTGCTACAATTCTGTCTATAATTGGATGGAATTAATTTGTCCATGACTCTAAGTTTTGTTCCAATTAATGTTCAACATATTTAAAACAATGTTTTTAGAAGACCATAGTGCAATGCAGAACAAAAAATTTAGTTATCTCTTTTTTTATTCATAAAATAATTGGATTCTAATTTAGAATGTTTTGTATACTTGTTTTTAACAATTTATTTTCTACTAACAGAAAAAAATATTTAAAAAAAAGTGAGTTTAAATATTTATCAAGGTTTTTTTTTTTTTAATGTAAAAATCAACGATACTGTACGATAAAAGTTTGAAGAAAATTTTTTATAAACAACTATTAAAATCGTGCTAGACTTACTAAAGGGTTTTTACGTAATACAGAAATATGCAATACCAATTATTATTTTGATTGATACATCAATTACTTATTTTTATAATATTTAAGATAATAAAACCATTACTATATAGGAAACATCTTAGCTTTAAGTGTTAATATTTATCTTATTATATCATTTATAGTGTTAAGTATTAATATCTAGCTTTAAGTATATTTATCACTTAAACTTGTTTTTTTTTAGCCAATTGGTTAATTTACTTATTTAAAACAATCCTTAACTGCTGTCTATTTTTGTCATTAGTCATCAAAGAGAATATATAATTGCCGGTAATTTCCCGTCAATTTCTGAAAATACAATACGGAAATCCGAAACAACCTAAAACGAGGCATCTTTTCTAAAAATTTTCTTTATTAAAGGACCCCTTCATTCTTGAGATAATGGTACTGGTCCTACCTGATTAACTCATCTTACGTTGACTACATTACAGTTAAAGAGTTATAAATATGCTTTACTTACTGACAAATTATTCGTACCTCACATTTACCCATCGCTACAAATGTTAATCCTAAAAATGCCTAAAACCAGTAATAATACTCCTAAAAAATAAATTACAATCCCAATTTATGCATAAATGATAAATAATTTATGTATAAAATGATAATAACTTTATCTAAATTTATAATAAGAATCTCTCTAATTATTTTTCAGGGAGGACACTATTAGTTATTGGAGAAGCAATAGAAAAAAAAAACATGAAAAAATAAAAAATGATGCCATTTTAGCAATGAAAGAATGTTTCCAAAAAAAAAATTAACCCTTTTCTGCATTTACCCTAAATCATAGCGAAAACCAGAAATTAAATTGTACATTCTCTTTTCCACTTTAAGAATTAGAAAAAGTGTAACTTTTTTTTTTGTTGTTTATGAGATTTAAAAACGTTTTGTTAATGTTCCATAAAAATTACGAGCTAAAATATATACAATTACAAGTAAAGGTTGTTACTATGAAAAAAAGAATGTGGAGACTCGTAAAAGAATATAAGGTCTCGTCGTCAAAAGTCGCTGAAAAATGACGTATTACATATTTGTGTTAAATATTTCACGTAGTAATTAGGAAAGTTTGTATTTTATAACATTAAAAGAAAAACAAAGGTTTTTGAATAATAATGAAAAAAATAAATTTCTCAATGATAACACTATGTAACACAATTTTTGTTTCTGGCTTCTAAGTGTTTTATTTCAATTGCTTGTGTCTAAAACTCATCTTAAAACATTTCTAAACAAAATTCCAGGAAACATATTTATTTGGTCGGATATTTTAACATCAACCTAATCAACTATGCTTCTAATGATAATGCTAAGAATTTTACAAATACTCTTTTAGAAAATTCCAACAACAAACAAATCAACAAGAGTTACAAAAAAGTGTTATCCTTTACTTGATAACATCACAACTAACAGTTTTTATGATAGTCCTCTTTACACAGGTATAATTCAGACTGATTTATTGGATCATTTTCCTACATTCTTAGCAACCAATAACATTTTAACTAACAATATTGCCACAAAATCCAAAATATTTCGGCGACAGATCAATGAAAACCCCTTAAAGCATTTTAAAAGCTGTTAAAAAAATGTTGATTGGAATTTAATTTTGCAATCAAGTAATGCTAACAATTTTTATAACTTTTTCTTGGTAAATTTTGCAAGCGATATGAAATAGCGTTTCCAGAAAAGAAATAATCATAAATACCAAATCACTTCAAAGTCCCTGGATGTTGATAGGCTTACTAAAGTCCCTGGATGTTGATAGGCTTACTAAAGTCCCTGGATGTTGATAGGCTTACTAAAATCCCTGGATGTTGATAGGCTTACTAAAGTCCCTGGATGTTGATAGGCTTACTAAAGTCCCTGGATGTTGATAGGCTTACTAAAATCCCTGGATGTTGATAGGCTTACTAAAGTCCCTGGATGTTGATAGGCTTACTAAAATCTTCAAAAAAGAAAGAAAAATTGTATATAAAGTATATAAATCTTTAAAAAAATCTTATAAAAATAAAATAACTTATAAAAATTACAAAAATATATTCGAAAAAACAAAAAGATACTGAAAAAGACTTTATTGCGCTCAATTGATGATATATGAATGTTGAAAAAGTGTTTCCCGTTCACGTCTCGCCCTTGCGCCATGAGCGCCAACTCGTCTTAGCGCCCGGTTATAAAAAAAAATGTTGTCATACTTTGATCTTTTTTTTTTAATTTTTTTTTTACAAAAAAGTATTGTTTAAATGTCATTGTTATCGTACATGTGTTTTCTAAAGGATGAATATTGCAATTTTACTATATCGAATGTTCTTGATGGATCTAATTTTTTTCCTATATCACAATAATGATGGTAGATGATGACTTCATCGATAAAAGTCTTTTTATATTTTCTAGCGTGTTCTATTACAAATAAGATTTCTTCAGATGTTAGTTCAATTTTTGTTCTACATAAACAATTTCCAGACATTGTATTAGTTAACAATTTATAAAAAAAAATTATTAATAAAATATAAAAATTACAATTCTATATTACAATTATTTATTCCAAATTTTGTTTTAATAAATTCATTAATAGATGTATGAATAGGTGGTTTTTTTTTATTAAAGTGTCAATAAGTTGTTCATTTATATCTTGATCGTTTTCATCTTGAAAGCATGCGTCAAATTTTAACCCTCTTTCATATAATTGTCTTTCTTTTTTCTTTTCACTTTTTGTTTTTTTTCTCTCCATTTTAAAAATGAGTCTCTTTTGTGCCAAAGGAAGATATGATAAAAATTTAGTCAATTTAGAACAAAAAATGTTAGAAGATTTATAAATGAATCATAAAGATCAATTTAATCAAATTCAAAATCATGTTTAACATTTACAAAATCAACTTGCTCAATTTTGTACCAAATCTGATTTATTAAACATCAAATTAGAAATGGATGAAAAATGTGAACATTTAAAAAAATTAAAACATAAAAAAAAATACAAGATGAAAAACCTCCAAAGAAGATTTAAAAAAATGTACAAATAATCAAACCCAAGCCTAAAAAGCGAAAATAGTCAGAAAGCGAAAGTTCAGAAGTAGAAGAAATTGTTAAAAAAAAAATAAATAAATAAAACGACACCTTCGCACGTGTGTTTGCAATGTTTTCAAGAAGTAAATGCAGTAGACAAAATTCACGGTTTTTGTAGAAACTGTATTTTTCAACAAAGAGCTATTTTATCGAATCCGCTTATGCAGAATACCAATGACAAAAAAAAAAGAAAATTAAATAAAAAAAGAATAATTGAACTTGGTTACACTAGAGCTTTAAAAGACGTTAAAAACAAAAAATTACCATTCAAAAAATATACTTCAGAGTCAGATGATGAATAGTAATAGTAATAATAGTAATATATTTAAATAAATAAATCCTCGTAGATAAAATGACAAATAATTAAAAACCAAACAAACAAAATTATACAAAAATATAATAATAATAGAAATAAATAGAAAAAAAGATGATTATCATTTTTTTTAATGCTTGCCAATGTGGGTTTAGCTATTAAAAACCCTATGATTTATAACAATACCTACAGAATCAAACCGAGTTTACCATTAGAAAGATCCTTATATATCAGTAAAAAAGATGAAGCCTATACTTTACTACGAATAGCTCATTACGAACAAATTGTAACCAATGTAGAAAATGTAACCGAAGTCACTGTCAATTTAGGAAGTATAAAAACGGCAGACATTGTACCGCATTGCGTTATATTTTGTGTCAATTCTAAAAAAGAAAGCGATCATTTAAACAAAAATTGCTTAACACCATGTGTTTTGCAACTTTTGTGGATGGTATATTGTTAAAAAAGTAACTCTTTATAATTATAGAAGAACATTTGTTAATTCGGCAGGTGACACTGCGGAATTTGATATGACTAAAGTCAACGATCAAAATCAAGTTTGGAGAAGTTATGTTTCTTGGTGTAAAGGAAATATACCATCAACTTTAAATATTAATAATTTCGCCGACTATTATACTAACGATGATGACACTTTTTTGAAAAGTCCAGGTCTTTATTTTAGCACTAATAATATCACAGAACCATAAGTCATTGACACTATCAGTGATTACAATTATGTCAACGATAAACCTCCAACCGTTATTGCAAGTAATAATTCGTTTCAAATCAACGTACAATTTATAGAACAATTTAGAGGTATACTCACTTTGTATCTTCAATATCCAGCTGCAGTTGTTCGAAATGGAACATCAGAAGATAAAAATTTAACCTATGTTCCTAACAAATTTAAAGCATTTTAATTAGACATATGACATTTTTAATTTTTATTAAATGAACCGTATTTGAATTGTATTATTTATAAGCTAACGACTATTTATTTCTAAAAAATTCTTGAAAAAATCAAAACTTGTTTTTTTTTTTAACCTTGTTGTTGATGGCTCGCAGGCGTACAAGAAGAAGCGGACACCGTCGTAGACATCGTCATCATAGAGGCAAAGGAAAATTTATAACGTTAGTTAAAAATTTTGCCAAACGTTTACTAAAATCAGACGTAGGAGGTTACGCGCTCGATTATCTACAAAAACAACGTAATGGGTAAAAAATTTTGTTGTAGCGCGTGTAAAATAAAAAAGACGAGTTGTAAAAGAAAAAAAAAGAATCAAAAAACGTAAAAAAATTCGCGGAGCAGGAGACTTTCTAAAAACACTTTCAGCTCTATACTTGTTTAACAATTCACCACAATTTAGACTTTTAGCTAAAGCTGTTCCTCCTGGTTCTTTAGTATCATAAGTTGTTCCTCCTGGTTCTTTAGTATCATAAGCTGTTCCTCCTGGTTCTTTAGTATCACCTTTAGTATCATAAGAGATTAACATAAAAAAAAACATAAAAGAGCAAATTTAAACGCGTTAAAAAAGTTATTGTATATAAAATACATTACTTAACTTTAAACTCAACGTAATGCATAAAACAGAGGAAGAGGAAGAGTTCATTTACCTCCCTTAAAAGGCGCAGGTAGAAAACGTTTAAAAGACGAATGCGTGGTAAATTTTTACCATTGTTGCTAGCATCTGTAATAGGTCCAACTTTATTATCTTCTCTTATACCACGATAAAAAATGTATAAAAAAAAAAGAATAAAAAAGAAGTATTATAAAAGACGAAGAACAAGACGAATACGTGGAAAATTTCTACCCTTGTTAGGAACACTCGCATCTCCCCTTATACCAAATCTACTACCTACGATTAGAAGAGCTGTTTTGAGTGGAGCTATTTCAGATGGAATTTCTTACGGAATCAATCAAATTGGAAAAAAGTTTTTATTATAATATATTATAAAATAATTTTTTACAATGTTTTTTTATATTTTATTACAAATATATAACCCCATTATTGTTCCAAGTAAAACTAAACCAGCCAAAACGCTCCAAATAAATAACCTCCGACTACAATGATAATAATAGTTGAAAGCGTTAACATTGTCATTATTTTATGTTTTAATTTATTAACGGTCGAATAAAATTGCCATGCGAGTCGTGCGCTCCGCCATGATCTAGCAGCGGGTCAGGTTTATAAGGTTGAACTACTGCCAACGTTGACGGAGTTTGAAATTGTTGTAATGGTTTGTTCTTTGTTTCCATTTATTATAAGAAAATTTTTTATTTTCAATCTTTATATACATTAGATCACGCTTCATTAAATAGACAAAAATCTATTTTTCTTCATCTTTATAATTTTCAATAATAGAAAGCATTGCATAAAATACAATTAAAAAAATATAATGCTATTCCAAAACGTATTATATTAAACAACATTGGTAATCCTTCTACTACAATAATATAAAGAAAACATCCTAATTCCATAAAAGGGACATAGATGCAATTCAACACCAATGTAACACAATCAATGATACTCATGATTAAAATTTTTTTTTCTTTTCAATCTTTATATACTTTTGGTCACGCTTCATTAAATAGATTAAGTTTTTTTCTTGATAAATTTTTTTTTTAACCGGGCGCTAAGGCGAGTTGGCGCTCATGGCGCAAGGGTAAAAAAAAGTATGGAATATTATTAGGGATTTAATTGGAAAAAATAATTACAAAAAAAAAAAACACTCTACCAAAAAATCTTTTAATCAATGGAAAATTAGTTTATGATAAATCTTTTATAGCTAAAGAACTAAACAACTACTTTGTTAATATTGGTCCAAATTAGGCTGCTAAAATCCCACCTAACTCCACTCCTTTTGATTCATATTTAAAAACTTATGATAAACTTATGGATGAAACTAGTTTAAAACATAGCGAGCTGCATTTAGCAGTCTCAATAGTAAAAAAAGTGAAGGTTTCGATAAAGTTAATATTGGTATTGTCAAATCAGTATTTTATATTATTGAACCTTCTTTATTTCATGTTTTTGATCTTTCATTTAAAACAGGTATTGTTCCTGACAAACTAAAAGTTGCCCGTATAACACCAACTTTTATACCTGGAGTCAAATAATTTAAACTACAGGCCTAAATCTATACTACCTTGCTTTTCAAAATTACTTAAGAGAATAATGTATAATAGGTTATATAATTATCTAACTGAGAACGACATGTTGTTTTGCAAGCAATTTGGTTTTTAAAAAAAAATTCCACTGAACATGCAATTGTTTAACTTTCTAATCAAATATCTAACACCTTTGATAATGACTGTTTTACATTAGGAGTTTTCATTGATCTGTCAAAAGCTTTTGATATGGTAAATCACAATATAATAATAAAAAAAACTTGAAAACTACGCAGTGAAAAATAAAAACTTACTTTGGTTCAAAGGGTATCTGACAAACTGAAAGCAATTTTTATATTATGATCAAAATTACACAATTCCATATTCCATTACTTGCGGGGTTCCTCAGGGCTCTATTTTAAGACCACTCTTATTTCTATTGTACATAAATGACTTATACTTAGCAACAAATCTTTTAGACCTAATTTTGTTTGCTTATGATTCCAAAACACTTTTTAAAATAGTTAATGAACAGTTATGTAAGGTTAAAGAATGGTACTTAAATAAAAAACTTTCATTAAATGAGGATAAAACAAAATATATACTTTTCCATAAAGTAAATAAATCAGAAAAAATTCCTCTAATAAAATTACCAAATCTTATAATTAATAATACTTATATTAAAAAGGAAACATACATAAACTTTTTAGGAGTAAAACTGGATGAAAATTTACAGTGGTATTCACATATAAGTAGTATTGAAACAAGACTCTCAAAAAATATCGTAATGATGTTAAAGGTAAGACCTTTTCTAAATGTAGCATCCCTGAAAAAATTGTATTTCGCCTTTATTTGTTTTACTGTGATATTGTGTGGGCTGCTTAAACTAAAATTACTGGCTAGAAGACCCATGAAAAATGATACCATTTTGAAGTCACCGTTGACCTTCCATACGTAGTTGTTATACTTTAATGCACTCAGCAACATTATAATACTGGTTTAGTTCTCCTTGAGATGCACAGAGTGGCCATCGGGAGAGACCGGTAGTTGTTTCCATTGTGAAACAACACGGCTTTGAGGCTCCGGGATGAACTGTCTACAAATAAGCGCCACTAAATAGAATTACATGCAATACCTTTAGCTTGGAATCGACTGGCAACATTGTTGCAGAAACACAGCTTATCACGCTGACTGAAGAAGTTGGGGAATCTTTGATGCCGCTTCCTCTGACCCATGAATTGTACGTATCATCAACCAAGTTCCACTGTTTGAGCATGGATATCAGCTTGAATGGTCCGTCGGTTCTCTTCAAATTCGCGGGATAGTAAACTTCATGGCTCACTTCTCTCCTCTGTACCAACCTGTAACATACCACATAATAATACATAAGAATTATAATAATTTGAGGACAGAAAATTTCAAAATATGGAACGATTTCAAGATGGAACGTATGTACCTACAGTACACGACTTATAACAAAACTTTGTAAATTACAAATGAAATGAACTAGATCTAAAACATTGAAACTTTATGAAAACAAATTAAAACACATCTAAGAGGGAAGCAACAGTTCAGTTTACTTTTAAGTGTTTTCTTGCAATATTTGCATGGAAAATGCGGTGCCCAAGATTTGTCTTGGTCCCCAACCGGCACGCCGAAGTATGCCTTGTAGACTCTACACATCATACATCTTGCTTCCACAGAATAATTTTTCTCTCTTGTCGTTATGAATAGAGAGTATCAGAATGAATCAGCTACATGCAAACAACCTCTTGATACCATATTAAATAAACAACTTCTCTTCAACCACGAATTGTTATCTTTTTAGTCTGCAATAACACGAATTGGAATCTTGATTCAAGACACCTGTGCTTTTGTACTAGTACAACTACTTTTGGAACGTTCAAGAGCATTCTACAAAGTTCTGTGAGTTTCTCGTAAGTTCTAAAAGTTTTTTGAACGTTCTAGAGTGTTTAGAAGAATTGTAAAAACATCTGGAAAACACTAGCAGTTCAGGAATATTATAGGAGAAAGCTCGGCATTGAAAGCAAATCGATAATTTTTGCGAAAACACGCGATTTTCCATATTTCATTACCCGGTCACAGAACCAAGGTTTTTCTGAAATAACAGCAATTTTCTTTCTATTTTAGAACTAACGGGTTAGAAAAACATATTTATAACGCAGAAACAAAACAAAAGTAAAAATTTGTTACATAGTGTAACCAATTACAAACCAATCGTTATAAATCATAATAACCAAAACAATATTACAAACCACTTGGACTTGATGTTTTTTTAGTACTACTGACTGAGATAGATTAGTGCTGTGAGTAGTAGAGTAGAGTAGTAGAGTAGAGTAGTAATAGTGTAGAGAGAGATAGTTTAGTGCACTTTTTATTGCTAAGTATGGTTGTAATTGTTGTTTGTGAGTTTATGCATTTTTTAATAAATAACATTAATGGCTAACCTTCATATTTTTCGTTTTCTCTTTGTTTCTATTGACCCCGCATGTGGGTCAATCGAAACAAAGAATAGAATCACCAATTGTTTTAGATGTTTGTCTCTATTCTACCTCTGATAGTATTATAATAGAGACACTGTTAAAGATTTAAAAAAATGTGTGTGTGTACCCTAAAGTGTACTAGTAACATTCAACACAAACCAGGATAGACAATAGGCACACAGTTGAACAAAACCTAAAGCCCACCCTTGTATTTTGCAGGAAGCAGAAATGCTCCCAGACATTCCTCCGAGTATTTGATCAACTTGACATTCCTCCGAGTATTTGAGAAATAAATTAAGCACAGTACTAACAGGGGCGTGGTGATCAAACTCGGAACTTCTCGTTTATTAAGCGAGCGTTCTATCACTACACCACAGATACAAATTCCACTTTTTTCATGAGTTTTTTCTTAATTCTTTCATGACAAACTTTCACAACTTTCCTAATTCACCCCAATATTGGATATTTATTAAAACTTGAAACTAATCAAAATATATTCGTTGAAATTCATTGAAGTTTTATCTAGTGTAACTAAACTATGTTGCAAAAAATGTTTACAAAAAATGAAATCTTTCAGAATGTTTTTCTCAGAAAGAAGGATATAGCTCAATGTTAAATATTTGGTGCTCAAACTGCAATGAAGAATATGAATTTTATACTTTAAAAGACGTGTTCTGGGAAAAATACTTTTAATGTAAATAAAAGAATAGTTATGCATGTGCTCATAGTTTTTTAGAATTAAAAAAACTTACATTTATAATGAACATTCCTAAACCTATGATTAAAAATAACTACAACAAAATAATTAAATCTGTCTCTGATTGTACTAAAATTCTCGCAAAAGAGACAATGATTGATGCTGTTAAAGAAATTTGCCAATTTTCAGCAAATATTGTTGACACTGCAGTATTAGTAGCTGGCAATGTCGTGTATTTTCTTCGTTAAATAAAGTTGTTACTGCAATATCCATCAACACAGGTAAAGTTCTTGATTGTGAATCAATGAGTCGATCATGCAAAGCGTGTAGTCTAAAATTAAAACCTAAAATAAAATAACCTATTTGAAATGCATTTTCAATTAGGTTATTTTATAGGAAGCTCAAAAATCATCATATGTATGTTAATTAAATTATCGTGGCTCTACTCCTGGCATGGAAGTAATTGGTGCACAAAGAATATTTAGTCGTTCTATTTCACAAAATAAACTAAAGGTCGTTCTATTTCACAAAACAAACTAAAGGTCGTTCTATTTCACAAAATAAACTATAGGTCGTTCTATTTCACAAAATAAAAGTATGTTAAATATTATGGTGTGACGTTTGTAAAAGTTATTCTTATTTAAGGATACTTATCCTTGTATAACGGAGTGTGTTAAACATGAACAGAAACGAGTCTGTAGTAGATTAAGAACTTTGAAAAAACCCGTTAAAGGAATTAAAGACAAAGACAAATACTTGCAATATTGTTTCATGTTGCATCATCAGCTCAAAATGATTGGCATGCAGATTGCCCTGATAATATCAATAGTTGGTTTTGTCATAAAAAGGACAAAGCTAATTTAACATCTATCTCAGTCATCAATCATCTAAAGCTTGTATATATCAATTTATCTCAAGAAGAACTTTTTAAAAAGTATCTTCATTTTAAGACTCAAAATCAGCATAAAAGTTTTAAAAGGATGATATGGTAGTACATACCTAAAACAAAATAAGTATTGTTAACGCAGTTGGAGTTAGCTGTTTATGATGCTGTTTCAAATTTAAATGTTGGAAGAAAAAAAAGTATATTTTTATAAGAAAAGTTGAATCTTATTCCTGGTATATATACTCTTCAAGGCTGTTCAATCATGAACAAAACTGCCGAAATTTTGCAGAATATTAAAATAGACCAACATCTAAAAAGCGACAACAAGTTATTCGTAGATGCAAAAAAAAAGATAATACAGAGAATGACCAAGAAGGGTGCCTTTATGATCCTGGTTCATGTTCATGTAACAGATTTTAAACTGAGTATTTGACATTATTTTTAATGACTATTCGGTAAAATTGTGAATGTAATATTTAAACGCTTTTTTTCTCAAATTGTCAATATTTAACCTCCCGGCCATCTCATTAACCGTATGTCAGATTTGCATAAAATTTTTACCAAATGTTTATTGCATCTAGTTGTACCATTAGAACTAAAAGTTTTAAAATACTGTTAGAAGTTTTTGATTTATAGAAGATTTAAGTTACCAAAATATATTTTTTTTAATACGCTACTTTGCAATAAATTTCAGCAGTGATTAAATGCTTTGTCTTTTAAAACAATTTTGGTTCAGTTTGTAGATTATTAAGTTGTTAATCATAATCCAAAGTATCACATTCTATATGCTTTCAATTACTGAGATAGGATAGCTGGGGTAGTTTAAACATTTTTGAATGTCTGCCATTTTACTTGGTAACTATGGCAACATATACATTTATTTTGCATTATTTAAAATTCTGTTATTTAGTTGTTTCTTAGAATATATTTGGTTTTTTGTTAAAAAGATTTTTTTAATAAATTTTGTTTTGAGGGATATTATATCTTAAATCTGTTTATCAGATTACTGAACAATTCGACTTGTTATCCCTGATTTTGACTCAAATATCTGATATTACATTGTTTACTTTTTAAAACTCTTACGAATATTAAATATCAATAATATAAATTCTTACGAATAGTTTTAAATATCAAAAACTATTGACCACTGAAACAAAATAAACCAAACTATTACTAAAGATAACCATTTTATCAACGAATATTTGAGCTAAGCTTTGTCCAGTTCATAGAGGGAAATAAAGTTATTTTGTTCCCCTCTATTGATGAATTTAATTAGAGATGAATTAGATAACAAAGAATGATACTAAAATATTTTATGGAGAAAAGTCTATTTTTTTACCTGTATGCTGGGTGATGAAAAGCATAAATAAATAATAATAATATTTTTACCAAAGCTTGACTTTTTTGGTTGTTTATTTCCATTAAATAACTTAAAAATCATTCCTTTTTGAAATAGTGCATTTGACATTATATAGAATGTCGATAATATACACATCAATCAATACTACATCAACATTTTTCAAAAATTTAATATAGTTTCAGTTTTTTCCTTAGAAATAAATAAATAGGAAAAAAATCTTAAGCAATAATTTTTTTCATTTTAATAAAACAAAACACAGTTTCCTACAAAAGTAATTTTTTGAATAAAAAGCAACCATTTAGAGGCAAGACTATGAGGTGTATAATCAGGATGGGTGACATCAGTAAAAAATAAAACCTTCAGGTTTTATTTTTTACTGACAGGGGTTTCTAGGAATGAGCATTAAACATTTGAAACGACATATACCAGAGTATTAAATTCTTAGAAAGGTCAATACTGTATCCATTTCCTGACGAGAATCTGGTATTATACTACATAATTTTTAATTTTTAATAATTGTTTTGATTTTTGTAAAATGTTTTTGTGTAATTCTCCTATAAATTCTTATAGTTTTAATTAGATGTTTCCTAATTTTATCTGAGGCTGACGGTACGGGTTGCATGAAAATAAACAGACTTATTGTGTCTACCGCTCTTTGAGAATATAAACTAAATGTAAAACGAATGTTTCCACTGTGAGAGTGCATATTTTTATAAAACAAATTCACTAAAACGATCAAGTCTACTAAACGGAATTAGTTATAATTGAATCTGTACTAAGTTAAACAAAGCTGTAATCAAGTAAAAACAAAAACAGTTTCTAATATAACCAATCACTTCTTCTCTCTCAGGCATTTACGGCTAAATATGTTCCACTAGTGACTATACTGACTTGTTCTAGTTGCAAACCTCATATATAAAGAGAACATAATAACATCGGAAGTTATTATGTTCTCTTTATATATGTCGGGGTATTATTCTCAAAACAAGCAAGTAAAGTAAGTCCCTTAAGTAGCAAATAAGCTCCTTGAATAATCTTGATGCTATTTAAATCAGTTATTTAAAAGTGTGGAAATTCATTTTTTAATTTGTTTTAAAAGTCTTGTTTATTGTTCTTGCTTTGGGAATGTCTCTGCATTTTGCAATTTTATTCTAAGTTTTGTATTTTGGCTTTTTTTATTCAGCGTGGATGTTGTTAAAAGCCAATCTAACCAAAATGAAAGTTATTTCTGGAAATGACTAACTGAAATAATTGTTGTCTGGAATAGACTAGTTGAAATTAGTTCATTCCCGACAGTTTTATGAATAGTTAATAATAAATAAACAACAACAAAAAAATTAATTTT
This sequence comes from Hydra vulgaris, assembly GCF_038396675.1. Lineage (NCBI taxonomy): Eukaryota > Metazoa > Cnidaria > Hydrozoa > Anthoathecata > Hydridae > Hydra > Hydra vulgaris. Next base: position 33,116,582 of record NC_088920.1, read on the forward strand.
CATTTCGGTTAGAGTGGTTGTTTACAACGACCACGCTGAGTAAGAGAAGCAAAAAGCAGCAGCTTAGCAACAAATATGCCCGGTTCCTTTAAGGTAAACTTTTATCAGGGCTACCAACCTATTTCCTCCCAACAAAAAAATAAATAAATACGAAAACAAATAAATCAAAAAAATTCTTTATTTTATAAAAAGTCTTTCTTTTTAAAAAATAATTAACCCCAACTTTAAAGAAAAACAAAATGTTTGAGTAAAAAAATTAGGGTACGACCCCCTTGCCCAGCGAACAAATTTAACATGCATGTTCATCGGGACTACACAAATGCTCTCAGAGTTCTAACAAGTCTGAAAATGCATTATGCAGGTCCTTCCTTTGTAGGTTTTCTAAAAGGTAAAAATAACCCGCACACCCGCAAACGAAGGCCTTCGATCAATAATTGAGACGCACGCCGACAGACGTGCGTCTCAATTATTGATCGAAGTGAATAAGATGGAGAATCAAATTATTTACGAACACACAGATTCATACAAATAAAGAGATTAAATGACATATAAAACTTTACCATTTAGAACAGTACAAACACAAAACACAATAACTAAAACAACTTACAGAACACTGAAACAACACTTACTTAAATCTAACATAAACAACACTCACTTAACTCTAACTTAATCACTGAATAATACTCCCTTTTCAAACACCAAATCTAAATATTGGACATCTGTCCAAATATAATAATTTATCTAGCACTGCCTTGCATTTAAATAAAATTTTCTTTCTTTTCTTAAGACTATTACGGCCTGATGGCTCCATATAAGTGGTGGAACTTTAATAGCTTCCACTGCGAAACAATAGCAAACTTGAATACTGAAAATATTCCACTCTTAATATCACCTCTCAATACTGGACATCTGTTCGAATATAATAATTGATCTAGCACTCCCTAGCACTTATATAAAATATCTTTTTTCTTCCCTTAAAATTACAACGGCCTGATGTGTTTTAAATTAATACCTCTGTGAAACAATAGCAAAGACAAAAAAAATAATAAAGTTAAAAAAGTAAAAGTAAAAATGGGTAATTTTTCATAACCACAACAACTGCTTGGTTTAATTTATTTAATAGTGACTTTAGAGGCTGGTTCAAAAAAAGTTTTTTAATTTAAAATTATATGGTCAGTTGTGAAGAAAAGTGTTCTATATAATGAAATAACATCAAGTTCATTTTTTTTTCAGTAAATTTTTATTACTTTTTTTACTTTAAATTTTCAAAAATTTAAAGTAAAAAAGTTAACAAAAATGCAAAACACAATATTTAAACAACCAGTTCCAATCACATATTTAAAATCAGGTCTGTAGCAAGCTTTTTGTTTTCGTTTGAGAATTTAACTTTATGTAATGACACACGGAGCAAACTCTAAACATTTATATGCTCATGTAATGACACACGGAGCAAACTCCAAATATTTATATGCTCATGTTTATGTAAAATAAAAGCGAAAACATTGCGCTAATCGGAGTCTGTTTACAATAAACTCCTAAAATGTTTACCTCCCTTTCATGCTATTAGCGTGAGAGCAACGAGTTTATAACATTTATATATGCATTTTTTTTAGCATTTTAAACTAAATTTAAGTTCATTAACAAGTCTCTAATGTCATGCAATAATTTTTTAGTATTCAAAAGTTATGACCATATAAATTTTGAACAACGTCCCAAATTATTTATGGGATTTAAAATATTGTCTTTAATTAAGTTTTAAGTTCGTCTGACAATTAAATTCTGTTCCTCATTCAAAAGTTCGAAGCAAAAATTAATTTAACTGTATTTTTCGTCAATAAGTAATCAAATGGCGCGAACTTCATCTTTAAATATGTCGAAGAATAACGAAGAAAATTGAGTTTTATAAGTGACTTTAGTCTTCAAGATCATTCGCATTTTTCAAACAATATTATCAAATTAACTATTTTTTCAAAGTTAATTTGGTCATTGATTGTTTTTTTTATAACATAAAGACATTCTTTAATGCAGTCGCTGATTTTTAGTTTATATAACTGTTTTTTTTTCTAAATTTGATGTCACAAATAATTATTTTTCTTTTGTAAAATATCCAATTGGTGGGACAAGAAGAAGACAAAAATAGTCTTATTGCTAAGCCCCTAATTACCCGTAAGTAATGTTGTCATTAAAAACTTGTCATTAAAAATTGATGATCATGTGTTTTTCTGAATTAGAGTTAAATAAGTTTATTTTAGTTGAAAATTATAGTTTTGTAACTTTTGGAAACATACCTGAAAAATTAATTTATTAGTACCTGAAGTACCAAATTCTCAAATTTTTACTACCAAATTTTTACCAAATTTGTGTATGTTTTTAAAAAAAAGAGAAATCTTTTTCTAAAATAACAAACATTGCACAAATAGGAGAAATTTTGAATAGTTTTATTTATTTTAACATATAAAAATAATGGTTATTAAATAGTATCATCTATGAAAATATAAATAACAAAATGCAAGATTTAATTTTAAATTGATTTAAATACAATTGTATTATAAATTACAATTGTATTATAAATTATAAAACCTTTTTACATTGCTTTTGACGTGGTATATATCACGCAATACCACTTGCAAGTCGTATTGCGTGATATTATACCACGTCAAAAGCAATGTAAAAAGGTTTTATAATTTGAAAATGAGGCGATAAATGTCTTTTATCATCAAACCGATTAGAATTATTTAATCAGCAGTATCTTTAACTACTGGTATTATTACATAGTTAAGTACAAATGAGGTCTTTTAATGTATTGCTAAAAACCATATTAAACTCATTTAAAGACTTTATGGATAACCAATAATATAATGATGTCTGCTTGCATAAATTCTAAGATGTAATGTCAATATAATTATAAAAAACCAATTACTTTGGTAAACATATATGCTTTTGGTAAATAATATATACTTTAAGTGCCAAACTTAAGTATGTTCTTGTTTATATCGCATTAGAATGTTTAGAAAAAGATTGAAGTAACCACCTCATTTGGTTTTATATAATCATAACCTTTGGATTTTGAATTTTAAAACCTGTCGACTTAAACTTAGCGTAAGAAAATAAGAAAACAAAAATTACTAATTTAATGCCTTCACATTTGGGGTCGGGATGGTAAATGTTTTAGGGTTTTTTTTCCAGGCTCCAATCACCACAACTTTTATTTCTTAATCTACGTATAATTCGTTGCTTAGCTACAGCTTGGGTTTTACGTATACTACACAGTGGCGTAGCAAAATATTTTTGGCTTTTCTGATGGGTATATGCTCCGTCTGCTCACAGCCATGTTTTAGCTTTGTCTGAATTCTACACTTTACGTTTTTGCATTACTGTTGTACAAGATCCTCTCAAAGTTATTGTAGAATATAAGTAAACTTGCTTATTTGATATAGATTACTTTTAATTTACTTTACAAATTATATAAAATGTAAGCTTGTATAATTTAAATTTTATTTTATATAATTTATTTTTTATAAAAATTTTTATTATTTTTAAAATAAAAAACGCCGACTTAAAATATATAAATTTATTTGTAAATTTAATTTACATTTGGTAGCATATTACTTGTATGTAATTCATTTTCATATGCAAGTTTTTTTTACAATTACGGTAATATAATTTTTTTTTAAATTAGTTATTTTTATGTGTAAATGATCGTCCATAAAGTGCGTACGCTCGGAGGGGAAGAGGGGGTCTGCAAATGGCGTATATGGGATTGGAGGGCAGCGGGTCAATATAAAAGAAAGGAGACACTAGATTAAAAAAAAGTATTATAGAATGTTGAAAAGATATGTTAAAAGCGTAGGTACTTTTAGGGAGGTGGAGGGTACTCAAAAAAAGCGTATTGGAAAATGGGGGGGGGGGGGGTTAAACAAAAGCGTACGTATTTTATGGACGACCCCTAAATGTAAATTACAATTTCAAGAACTTTTTATTATGTTATGTAATTTTAAAAAGTAATTAACTTTTACATGTAAAAGTAAATTACTTTTTGATGTCATCTTCTTTTACATAACTTACTCTTGAAACCGAAACCTTAGAGCGAAGAAAATCTACTGATGTTATCTGTGGTAGGAGGCAGTTAAGTAGCGATGAGGCACTTGCTTATTATGTAGATTCCAAGTGTATTAGTCACTTTTATAAACAAACAAGAAAGTGGTTTATGAAAGCAGGGAATGAAGTGTTTCCGTCTTACTATAATTTATGTAAATCCAAAAGGTTGTGTTACCCTCCATAAGAATTTATTTATATCTCAGAAACACAAGCTGAAATTAAACTTCAAGCCATTATTGAATAAAACAACTGAACGTTTAACTGAAACACTAAAGTCAATTTCCCAAAAATGCATCCTCCAATTTGTCGCTTACATTAATAAGCAAATGGGGATGTGACGCAAGTTCTGGCCACAGTACCAATAAACAAAGATTTGAGAACTCCGATGTTAATGATGAGTTTCTGTTTGTGTTGGCGTTTGTCCCGTTGAGATTGAGTTATGACTCTAATACTATTATTTGGTAAAATCCTCGGCCACCGTCGACACTTTATTGCCGGCCAATTAAATTTATATTTTCAAAAAAAACAGGAATTTACTGTAATAGAAACTGACAAAGTTTTAAAAGAAACATCGGAACTTCTTCCGACACTGTGTACTGTTGGTGATTTTAAACTTTTTGTGAAACACAATCTGTTACTTACAATGACAGACGGAAAAATATGCAATGCTTTAACCGATACGCACTCTACACAAAAATGTTATATTTGTGGTGCTACTCCAAAAATGATAAATAGCGAATTAAAAGGCATGGTTGATAAAAAAGAAAATTACAATTTTGGTCTGTCTACCTTGCATGCTTGGATACGTACTTTTAAATGCTTACAACACATTAACTACCGTTTAGACATTAAAACCTCATTAACCTCATTATGACAATACAAATGATGGCAACACAGCACGCAGGTTTTTTTTAAATCCAGATAAGAGCGGAGAGATTGCAGGATTAGACGTCGAATTAATTAAAAAATAAAGTGTTTTATTAAGAACACTATCTTCTGGCCATGACATTAATTGTGTCAAATTCGAAAAACTTTGTTCTGAAACAAGGACTTTATGTTTACATTTATATTCGTGGTATTACATGCCTGTTACAGTGCATAAAGTATTAATGCATAGCATGGAAGTTATAAAGTCGTGTATTTTTTCGATTGGCCAGCTCTCAGAAGAATCTCAAGTAGCATGAAATAAAGATTGTAAGAGATTTCGAGAACATCATACTAGGAAAAAGTCACGTATTTCTACAAATATGGGTTTGCTGAATATGCTCTTAATAACCTCTGACCCTGTTATCAATTCACATAGAGAACTGCCTGGAAAAAGAAGCAAAAAATTGTCTGTAGAGGTTTTGAATTTGATTGATCCGGCTCCAATAAGAAACTGTAACTTGTGCGATGAATCAAATGATGTTTGTTGGATACAAGTTTTCTGATATAAAATTTATTGTATAATATTATGTATCCTTGTTTCATAAATATATTTTTTCTTTTTTACTTCATTTTTTTTATTATAACAGGGGTTATTGCAAAGAGGGGCGGGGGGGGGGGGGGAGAGGGGGGAATGGGGGGATTGTAGGCGAGGGGTTTTCTCCCTATCCTCCGCAAAAAAACTTATAAGTTATTAAAACCAAGGTAATTATTCAATAAAACAACAAATTATTATTTATTTCAACCTTTCATGACTAGAGCAATCGAATTCGTGAACAAAATATTTTTGTCCAGCTAGATTGTATGAAACGATTCACTGTGAGTCGTCTCAAAAAAATTAATTACTTATACGGAAATGTAAATTTACATTAAACTTTTAAAATTACGTATGTGATTAATATTTTGATAAAAATTAACTTAGTGATTGTCCACAAACTTGTCACGCAATTTTTGACAATTTTAGACCCTTTCCCCCCAATCACAACATCGTAACACTTTAGTAACAAGTTCCGTATGAGTCGTCACAAAACCACTGACCCCTCCCCCCATCCTACGTCAAAACGTGACGTAATTCATGAACGACCTCTTACTCGATAAAAAAAGTAAGAACTATCGCTTTTAGACCCGCGTTTTATTTAAATACTCAAAACAAAGTAAAGAATGGCTTCTAAATGAAAAGTTGAATGATCTGATAAAGCCGTACAATTAGAATTAAATAAATGCATTAAACTAAATCAAGATAGTAACAATATATAATGCTTGTTATGTAACGTCGGAAAGTTACATAGAAAACATTGTATATTGTTAGCATCTGTTTGTAAAGTCTGAATTGGAAGATTTTTTACTGCTCACGAGTATCTCACACGAGATATCTGTTCGTTACGAAAATAAATTCGAGTCTATCCAAACTAATATACATCAGTTCATTCGTGTTGTGTTCCCAAAAGTTTCAAAACTAGAAACTTCTAAAAAAAAAAGTTGTAAAAAGCTGTAATCATGCATGTAATAATTAAAAACGAAAATTTTTAGCAGCTAAGGTACTGCTTTATTAATGAATTTGAAAAAAGACCATTTGGCAAATGGAATTACTGTTTCAAAAATCAATCAAATTTTAGGATATGATTCCTTTTTCCGATCATTTCATAAACTTTTATAAAATTTCATAAACAAAGAAAATTCTTAACAAAATGGAGCTCTACTGCATGCAATGCCGTTTTGTATAACTTCACGAGCAAGTAAGTGCCATTTTGTTTTGAACAAAATGGCACTTCATGAGCAAGTAGTAAAACAAACAAATAAATTTCCAATTGAGATGTTAGATTTTTTTATGCTCAGAACATTTAATAAATGTATTTATAGATTTATTACTGCAAAATTATTTAAAAATTAAGTTTCTGCTCCAGGTACCGCGGCAATTTTTTATTAAGCGGTGAAAGTAGTTTCAGCAAATCAATGTTAATTAAAACCTACAAACAAGCATCGAGGACGCAAGAAAGATTGGCGTAGCTTGCAATACTCTCCATTAAAAGAGACGGGAGTCAAAAACTCGACCTCAAAATCATTGAATAATTTTCTGTAGGAAAATCTTGCTGTAATAAATTTATCTATTTGTCAGTAATTTACGTTTCAACTTTAAATCCTATTGGTTGATGTTACATATTATCAATGTAAATTTATGAACATTGTCGGATCAATTTAAAACAAATTATTAAAATAGTCAAAATCTGGCTGGTAATAACAAAGCTATTAATTACACAAAAAATACGTATAGCTTAATTAACGCAAGTCAATCAACTTGCGGCATATAAAAAAAAAGCATATAGGATTTAACAGGAAATAATATTGGTAAGTAGTTTTTATTTCATTACTTTATTTCTGCAGGAGGCCTGTAAATCTTATCGGAGTCCTATAATTTCCTGGGCGTACAGTATTAATCCTACTTCATATTATATATTATCTTTTACATTCTTTATGGGGAAAACTAAGCAGCTGATTAAACCAACCACATACATTTGTTTATTTCTGAACATAGAAAACCGAATCTACGAAATAAAAAACAAGAATAAAATTTGCTTTGCGTTGTTACTTTTATAAACTCTGGAATCAATTTTTTACAGTAAAGTTATTTTAATGTGCAAATTAAGAAAATATTTTTTAAAATAAAATGACTACATTATCTTTTATTTCTATATTTTATAAAATCAAGTCTTTCAAATAAATAAACAAAGAATTAGAAATTTTTTTTCATTTTAACAGACTAACGAATTTCACACCAAATTTTTTTTATTAAAAAATAGCTGACAAGGTATGTTTGTTATTCTTCAACAAGGGTTTATCTTTGAACGTTAACAAAACAGGTTAATTCTTTCCCGATAAGGTTACCAACATCAAGAAAAACAAGAGTTTTATAAAGAACTTCATGCTAAACCTTTTGATAACCGCGGTTACCACGTCTTCTACCAATTAAATACGCAACAAGAACGATAACAATAAGTCCGGCTAAAGCACCGCCAACAGCAATCGGAACGACACTACTTGTCTTTTCTGATGAAGATTTAGAAGGGCAAGTGACGGCTAAATGAAAAAAGTTAAATAGCTAAATTTTAAATAAATAAAAAATTTATTAAAAACATCTATATGACAATATTACGCAACTATAAATACAATTTCTATTATCCATTAAAATACTTACTACTGTTGCTAAATGATGCACAGGTTAAATATGCTTGAACTCGTAATTTTGTAAAAATTACTTTAACTTGATTTTTTTCTATGTCTTCTTGGATAACCTCTATTTCGTCGTTACATGTATACGAATTATTTATAGAAGCCGTTAAAACCGGTTTTTTTTTAGAGTTAGAAGCTGCACTTTCCAGTAAAGTGTTATTATTGTCTAATCAATAAAGTTTAATAATAAACAAATCTTTAGTCTATGTGTATCGGAGACAAATTAATATAGCATATAAGTGACAATTTTTTTTTTAAAATGGCCTTAATCAAAAACAAAAAATTATTTTGTTGACGTATATATATGTATGCACGCACACATAAATCATACCTTTCACTTGAATATTCACCAATTGCCAACTTGATTGGGTTCTATTAAAGGACATCGTAAGTGATATCGCATGTGATTTGTCAGTCAGTGTTACATTCGGTAAACCAATACATGATCCAATTAGAGAATCATCCCGATTTAGAAAAAAATCCTGAAAATAAAGCTCACTTTAAATTTATTAAAGAAACAATAAATCACCAGGTAAATTCACGAAATAAGTAACAGCAACAAAACAATAACAAACCATTTTTGTCCAAAAAAAAAAAAAAAAAAATGTATCACAAATAAGTAAATATCCTTTGTACACTAATCAGCTCCACTCCAGGAGTGGAGCCACAAAGTTTAATTTACATAAATGCTTTCCATTTGAAGCAAGGCGATCTATACTGAAGCCCTATTCATCGCGCAACCGTAAGCCGTGACTGGGGGCCAATTATTTTTACGGATTATCAGCAACTCTGCTATAAAATTATATTTTGGAGTCAAAATATGACTCTTAATGAGTTTAATTAGTTTATTTAGAAATATTGATATTAAAATGTAATTAAAAGTTAAAATTTTATATTTATAAAAAAATTAAAACAAAGAAAATATTTGCATATATTTAAACAACAGATACAAATCATTCTTTTTTAAACAAATTTATGATAACTTTAAAATTGCAGGTTCTTTATTAGATCTTGGTGTAACTTGTACACAAAAATTGTTTAAAAATATATTAGCAAGTGTGTTGCAATGTTTTTGATTAATTTCAAAATAGTAAAATTCAGAAACAAGCAAAAAGATGTCACTTAAGGACTTATGACAAACTTTATCTTTTATCGAATGGAATAAGACAAAGCAAAAAAAACAAAGATAACAACAGTGATGTGTGATTTATATACACTTTTTCTATAATTTGTTGAACATTTATTAAGTAGACATCCCCGGAACCTTGTCTCAATTTCCCAAATTCTTTTTCTAAGTGGTCACTTGTAAACATACCAAGAAGAACATAACCATGACTTATTGCTAATAAATATTTACATAGCTCGACAATACTATAGCAAGTATGGTGCGTTGATTTTAAAGTATCATTAGATAACAGCTTCACTCTTTTGCCATTTTTACAACACATTTCAAGAGCCATATCACCAAACTGAAGTAGAATACTAAGACGGCAATCATCAGAACTACAAACAGGTGCTTCTAGTGGATCATTGTGTCTTACATCAGCTCTACGATCCTTCACATTCAAAATTTTCCACCAAGTTATTACTTTACTTTTAAATATTGCAGTATCCTTAGAATTTGAAATTATTTGAAAATAGGTCAGCAAGGCATGATATGTCTTATCTGAAAAAACTTTAAGGCAAGTCTGACTATTTCATTCAAGACTGACAATTTGACTAAATTTTCAATTAACAATTTGATATAAGCATTTAAGGTGCTCCCATTTAGCTGTTCTTTGAATACCATTATCACTGTACACTAGTTCCCCAGTTTTTTCTGTAAGCCATAGATTCCTAATGTTTTTTAAAAGATGAACAAAGTCAAATAGTAAATACATCCCATCTACTGTTTTCCAAGGTTTTTCTGGAACAGTATAATATAATTTAAAAAATGCTTGGTTTACACGATTACCATCACAGATAACAACTTTTACATTGCCAGATGATGGTTTTATAAGTTTTATGCGGGAGTTTATTTGTTCAAACAGAAAATTTGAACCTAATTTTGAAATTGGAATCATCTTATTACAGAAATTTAGGACCACCTTTGAGACATACTATCATAGTTCCCAACACAGTTTTAGCCAATAATGATGCATCATCTAAAGATTTATCAAACAATGTTCCACCATGGTAAAGCATCATTTTTTTAAAAGATTTTTTTGAGTCTAAGAAAATAGCATCATCAATTTTGCAAACTTTTGATGTTATGCGTGTCAAAGTACTAACTGATGGCAATTGAAAATCCTTTCTTTTTTTATTGTATAAAACACGAGATGTTAAAAAAAAAAAAAAATCAAAAAGACGTATAATAGTATCTGATTCATATATTTTTTTCCCAATAAGTTTTGCAGACATAACTGATATTTGTTTCTGAATAATGTTTTTCTTATAATCTATTTCCATGACATTTAAAAAATGTAGTATTTCCTCAAACTTTGACCAAGAATCAACAATATTTATACAACTTTTACACAAACTTTCTATAAAACATTTTATTACACAATGAAATGTTTCAAAATGAAAATTCTCAAAAATTTTAACAAGAAATAAAGGAATACCATCATAAAAGGTAATAGATTAAATATTAACTGTTTTTTCAATCATATATGCTATAATTGAAACTGAAAAAACCCTGAGATTATTTAATAAAACATTTTTAAAATCAATACATGTTGCTGTATCAGCCAATAAAAAAGTGCTAAGTTCATCAGTTCTAACATTTCTAACAATGCTTAAAGATTTCCATGTTGTGCGATGACGTGGTAATGGAGTAGGTATTCGACTTTTCTGACCTTGGCATTTTCCGTTTTTGTTTTCCTTGAACAGTAACTTTTTCAAAAACTGTTTGGCCAATGTAATTGGCAAATAACAGTTTTATCTGAAACTAAAAGATTAGAATTTGGAATACTTTTTATCCAAATACTTCTTTGTTCTTTATCTTTGAGAAAACGATAAACTGGTCGATATAAACGATAAACGATCAAAGCTTTTATTACTTTTGGTACTTTAGTAATTAGTTTTGCAGCCATATACACAACATTTTTTTGGCATCTATAAAGTATAACTATTTAAAAGAATATAAAAATATGCAAACCATAACACTTTCAAACACTTTTTTGTCAAATATAATAGATCACTACCCATATCAGTCATAATAAATGTGTATATATATATATATATATATATATATATATATATATATATATATATATATATATATATATATGTATAACTCTTAGCATTGTATATTATATACAATGTTAGGAGTTATATATAACAATGTTATATATATATATATAATATATATAACATTGTTATATATATAATATATATATATATATATATATATATATATATATAAATAATATATAACTCCTAACACTCTAAGGAGTTAACAAGTAAAAATACAGTGTTTTAAAATTATTTACAAAAATTTTTAATTTAAAAAACATTGATAATACAAAGTTATTCGAAATATAAACGAAATATAAAAGCATTCCATGCTTTAAATCCATTGTGTTTTCTTAGAGTTTTATTTTAGACTATAGTCTTTTCATGATCAATAACCACAACATAGCCAGCTACTGCAGAATCAATAATATTAGCCAACTAATACCGCCAACTAATAGCAACATAAAACAACACAGCCAACTAATACTGCAGAATCAATAATATTCTCTAAAGATGTAAATTTTTATAATTATATTAAAAAAAAAAGATAACATAATAATTTATTCAATGCACACATAAAGCCCAACCTAAAGGAGTCAAAAACCAGGGTCATGACATACCTATCTTTAGAAAATAACATCAAGAAAAAATATATTTCAGGAATCAAGAAAAAAAAAAAAACACTTGTTAATAATGGATACTATTAAATTGAAAAAAAAAATTAAAGGAAAAATAGGGAAAGATCAATTGGAAATTTTTGAAAAGTGCTAAGGGAAACTTTCTTTTTTTCTATGAGTCTTGAACATTTGTTGTACTTTACCACATTGATTTTTTATCTACATTTAATTTACTATTATTGCGCAAAGTGTCCTGAAAAGAAAAAACTAGATTAAAATCCTGCATGAAAAAAATATCCAGAGCAAGTTTTTAATTGTACAAATGGAAATAACTTTAATACAAATTTTAAGATAAATACTTCTCAGTAACAATCCACAACAGATGCTCAACAGCCTGCTTGGCCTTTTGGTGATTCTTTTTGAAATCTTTAACAATGGCTCGAATGATAAGTTCATAAACTTGTCTTGCTTAAAACCCTTGTTGATTTAGGACCCCACGCCCTTGTACACAACTGTACGCTTTCAATGATTCGCCCCCCCCCCTGTGTATGTACACTTTATTTATTACCAAAATCAGCCCCCTCCCTAATGCATAAATCTTTTAAAACATTAAAAATAAACAAAACTTTTAGTTAATTCGACATTATATGTAACATAATATATTGATTTTTCTAGAAGTTTGCATAATATTATACGAAAAAGAATCTTGTCAAAAAAAGCTATTAGTTTTGCGTTATATTACACAAAAAAGAACTATGTCAATAAACAAATAATGTTAACAAATGTTCTTCCATAAAATACTTTATTAAAATGTTAAAACAAAAGTTCTTAAATGTATTGAATATAATTTTTAAATATAGATAATCTAAAATCTTTACCAATTTTTTACTGCCACTAATAATAACTTCGATTTTGCCTTCAAATTTAATACAAGGTGTGCCATTTTTTGGAAATTGAAATACCAACATATTTGGATCTGGTGTTGGAGGTGGTGCTACTGAACTGCTAACTACAACATTTGAAGATACAGAAGGTTTAATACTTGAAGAAATTACTGAAGTTACATTTGCATGCAAAGTTGAAGTAGATACAATAGTTGACAAACTTTTAAATGAAGAAGTCACTGACATGATTTGAGCGCTTGTTGAATGAACAGAAAATGAGCTGATAGCGATTGTCGTAGATGTAACATTAGAATTAGTCTCTGAAAATGTAGCAATTAAATATATAAAAATCAAAATAATACACAAGCCTTCCCAGGAAACGCGTGCGGTTTTTTGTCTTGTATGACCACACGCGAGAATTTTATTTTAGACAACTTGGTCATGACAATAAAAAACATAAAAACCAAAACTAAAAAAATAGGAAATAGAAAGAAATTTAAATAAATAAAAAGAAATTAATAATTAAAATGATTTGTGTAATGTTTTCATTTTTCTTTATAGTGGTTGTTACATTCAGCAATAAAATTAGAGCAAAAAGGCGAGCAAAAAAAGAAAAGAATAAAGTTTTTATTCTACACTAAAAAAAAAGATTTTCCGAAAATGTTATAAAAAATAAAACAATAAACTTGCAACTACAAAAGTAATAACACTCTAGTAACTAACTGCATTATAAAAGTAATAACTCAATATATTGTTATTACTTTTATAACGCACTTACAACTTTTATAATTCATTCTTTGTTCAAACAATTCAAGTAATCCCAAATTTTAATTGAAGTAGAAAAGCATCTAGAAAAATAGAATGGATGTTCAAGTATTATTTAAAACTTAAGGATTTCGAACAACTTTACAAAAATGTATTGTATAAAAAGTTTAGCATTATGAAATATTTTACTAATGGTTCATAAAAAGGCGCATTGATTTTAAAATCAACCAATAAATATTTTTAATGGGTTGATTTTAAAGTTACGCTGTTGCTCAAGCAACGATACCATTGCTTTAATTTTTTCCTTAAAGTTACAGTAGTGATTTCTGATTGGTTGATTTTTTTCTTTCTTTATTTAAAGAATGCATGCCCAAAACAAAACCCTTAATTGATGTATGTACGCTCACTGCGCCTATCCTTAAATCTATAAATGTACACTCACTGCGCCTATCCCTAAATCAGTTGATGTATGTAAATAATAAAAATAAATGTAACTTTCAATATACAACAATAATAGCAACTTTCAATAAAAAATAGTTAAAAAAACACTTTTTTTTCTTAGTGAAGGACTTGATCCCGGATCACTGTGGTAGATGAACCAACGAGATACCACAATGCTAAACGCACAATGTAGAGTTGCAATTCTTTTTAAATTTGTACAAATAAAACTACTGAAACCAACCAATAATATTTGCAGCCGTGACTAAAATCAAACTTTACTACCGTAAGATAAAAAATAAAAACGGTACCGTTGCGCTAGCCACAACATTAAAATTAACGCGCATTTTTACGGACTATTAGTAACGTTTTTCATAACGCTAAACTTTTTATAAAGTTGTTTAAGTGATCTAAATGTTCCTGGAGTTTTTAATAATATTCAAATATCCGCTTTATTTTTCTAGATGCTTTTCTACTTATACTGTTTGTTTTGTTTTTTATAACTTTCTCGCTAACTAACTTAGAATAATTTACTCCTTAAAAACAAAGTACACGGCTTTGCATAAACTAAAATTTTGAAGACCAGATATTTTTCCAAAGTTTGCAAATTCCGATCGCTTAATTTAACCCTGGATATATAATTGCTACATTAAGATTATACAAATATATTTTACAAACAGATGACAATTTATATTTTCGCTTTCTTTAAAAAATAAATAAAAAAAAATAAATAGGAAAATCATTCTTTTTTAATGTTTAAAACTGTTTTTTGTTGTTGTTGTTGTTGTTGCTTTGATTTACTGAATTTTGTTGCTGAAAATAACCACTATGAAGAAACAAAAATAAAAACAGTACACAAATTATTTAAATTATTATTATCATTATTTTCAATTTAAGTTTATTTTAATTTCCTATTTTGTTATTTTTCTTTGTTTTTGAAACTTTTTTCAGAAACGCATAAAACTTGCGATTGGCTGTGACCAAGTTATCTAAAATAAAATACTCATGTATGGACATACAAGACGAAAAACTGCACACGTTTCCTGGGAAGGCTTGATACAAATTGTAATACAGTAAAATCTTGCTAACTTAGATCCAGACTTTAATTAAGTCATAGAGATTTTTTATTTCCTTTAAATTTAGTATCCTGAAAAGTTCTACACTGGTTAAGTAGAACCATTTGCTTATTCTCTATACTATTTTGGCATATTGTTTCTAAAACCATTCACTTATTTTCTATAGTTTGCAAGAAAAAAAAACTCCCCTAACTAGAATTTTTATTTCAAATTGCACGTAAGTGCATATAATAAAGTAATTCAGAACCATTTTGAAGTCAAAGCTTTGTAGTTTGTAAAAGAACTCTTGTGTTTCAATTCTCAAGTATTTTAGAGTGTTTTGTTTAAACAACATTAGTTTTTTTTTTTTTTAATGGTGCATTAGCGTTCACATATTGGAAAGTCCTTCGTTTAAAATATCTTTATATAATAATAAAATAAAAATTACCTAAATTAAATCTCTACTAATCAATTCATTTTGTTTTAATTTATTTGAAGTTGAATTGAAAAGTTGGAGTAAAAGATTATTCAACAAGAGCATTTTTGTCATTACCTTGCACTGCATAAGAGCAAATAAAACTTTAAAATATTAAACCCTAAAAAATAAGGCAATTAAAGTTGCTATGGATTATCAAAAATTTTAGCTTGTTATTGAGAAATTAAACAAACTCAGTTACTTTGAGCGAATCAGAAGCACTTCATGCTGTTACTGTGCAAAAAACACTTAAAAGGCTAGACAACTGTGCACTATTTAAATGGATTAGAGAATGCAATAAAAAATTTTCATTATAAGGTAGCATTGATTATTGATGCACATCCAAATATTCAAATGGGTTACACATTTAACTTTCTTCCCCCAAATATAACTATCAATATAAAAAAATATATATATTTAAAAAAATGTTTGAAATGACTGAAATGTTTCAAACGACAACTATCTGACATTATTATAACACCAGGTTGGCAGCCTATAGATCAAGAAGCCATTAAATCATCGAAGTACAATTATTTCAATAGGATTTAAATTTGTACAAAAAAAAAGTACAATTGATGTCAATAGGATTTAAATTTGAAAAAAATTTAAATCCTATTGACACCAGAAAATAAATGCCTAGAACCTTTATAAAAAGCTATGATTCTATAAAATGTTATAGCTCTATAAAACGTTTTTATTTTAAAAGACACCAATAACTTTAAGAGTAATATAAAAATTTAAATTTTTAGAGTATAGTAACAATACTTATTTTAATGATTTGTACTAAAATTATTTTTCTTAACACATTTAAAATAAAGAGTGGTAATATTTATATCACAAGTGTAGTAATTTATTGAAACTTTAATAATATTTTTAATCAAATAATTAATAAACATTAAGATAACGAAATAACAAATGTTTTCATAGTTATACTTGTTGAGCCTAACTACAACTATTAAGAGATTTTAAAATAAATATAATATAATATACAATAATAAACCTTCAATAACGTGTAATCAAAATCTTGTGAAGGTATAGAATTATTTTAAAAGAAACAAAAATGGTTTTTAGACAAAGTACACACACAAGGTAACATGAGAAGGATCTACTACAACACACATGTCAAAATATGAAACATGCAAACATACAGTAACAATTGAAAACTAGTTTATTAAGACATTAAAATCAAAGGGAGTTCTCTTAAAGCCAAGAGATATATTATAGCTGATTAAAAATCAGTCTGATTGAATTGAATAGTATAGACAAAATTTAAGGTAACATTTAGAATACTCTTAAAGAAATGTTAGCAGTTTTGTCTCCTTTAAAAGTTACTGTTAAAGCACAAGCAGAAAACATGACATTGGCATATGCCAAAGAACTAATAAAGTTTTAAAGTTTTTAAGTATTAAAGTGTAAACAAGTAAAAGTTATTTACAATTTTACTTTTACTCATAGATGTAACTTACTTTAATGGTAAGTCATGTAAAGTAAATTACTTTGAAAAGTAGTTTTGGTTATAATTATGTAAAAATTTTACATCGAAATGTAATTTACTTTTTAAATGTAAAAAAAGTTATTTATTGAGTAAACTTACGTAAATATAATATTTAAAAAACATAACACTTACTTTACAAAGTAAATTAAAACTACACCACAACAACAAATTACTTTTAGGTGTATAAGTAACTAATTAGCAATAACAGCTTACATAAGAGTAATTTGAAAAAAATTGTTATTTACTTTTATAAATAAAAGTAAATTTTTTCTTTGAAATTTAATATTTTACTTTGTAAGTAAGTAAAATGTAAGTTATATTATTTACTTTCTCAAAGAACAGTCAATTCATGTCGATTTAACATAAATTTTGAGATAGGTAGTGTATTCAAATCCATTGCCTTTTTGAGGGCACTCCTGGGTAATACTTCAGGTAATACTCTGATGTATGTGGGCAGTGTTTGTGGTGGGGCATCAGGAAAGAATTTTTTTTCACGTATATCATAAAGGATAGTTCTATTATAGTTAGGAGCAAATATAGTCAACATATGGGTATACTAGTAGTGTGGAGACGGGCTCCCTGCAACAGGAGTGATAATAGGGGCTGCTAAATAATCATTGATTTCTTATTTCTTTTTTTGTTGAGCAGAAATAGGTTAGTGGCCATAATGAAACTTTGTCGGGGGAAGAAGGGGGCATCATTTCTAAGCTATGATTAATTCATGCATGTTTAAACCTCAACTAAGTCACTGTTTGTTAGAGTGCGCATTTTCTTAAATTTTTTTCTTTGTATTTGCCTTTTCAATCAAGTATTTTGTTATGGTAATATGACACAATATAACATTTTTGGTATCTGCAAAAACATCGACTGCTAGAACAGTTTTCAAAAAATTATAACTCATTTTAACTATCTGATATAATTTATATGATTATAAGAGCATTTATTCGATATAATCTTTTATTGCGTTTTATCATATATAATTTATTTGAAAAAAAAAAGTAAGGA
Organism: Hydra vulgaris; assembly: GCF_038396675.1. Taxonomy (NCBI): domain Eukaryota; kingdom Metazoa; phylum Cnidaria; class Hydrozoa; order Anthoathecata; family Hydridae; genus Hydra; species Hydra vulgaris. The sequence goes on from NC_088920.1 coordinate 33,134,782, forward strand.
AAACTGTTCAATCTTCTAATATAGGTTGTGGGCACCCTAATAACCTCTTTTTTGTTGTGTTGCCCAACCCGCACAAGGACGATTAGAAAAATAAAACCTTATTCAATTAAAATAGTGCTTTAGAATAAACTTGTAATTTTTTTTTTCAAACCTTAGTTTGACTTCACAAGATGCTAGTCGGCTATCAGTTGTCCCGGAATCTTGCGATTGATTTCACTACCTTTTAGACTAGCTAGAGCTCTGAAACTTCCATCTGTGTAATTTTGATAAAAGTACATCTTAAAATTGTTTTCAGAGTCAACTGTAGAACTCGACTTTTTTGAATCTCTTTTTTTTTAATTTTACTTTATCTTAACAGCATTTGTGTAGTCCTGATGGACATGCATGTTAAATTTGTTTCCTGGGCAAGGGGGGTCGTACCCTTTTTTTTTTCTTCTTTAAAGTTGGGGTTTATAACCTTATAGAAAGAAAGATTTTTTGCATAAAAGCTTTGAAAAGACATATTTTGATTAATTTGTTTTAGTATTAATATTTTTGTCGAGAGGAAATAAGTTAGTGGCCCTGATAAAAATTTACCATAAAGAAGCTGGGCATATTTATAGAAATGCTGCTGCTTTTTGCTTCTCTTAACCAGCGTCGTTGCTGTTAGGGCCGTCCTGAAGAGATCTCTCATTGGGGAAAAGGAGGTGGTGGTGGTGGGGAGTTGTTGTATGTGTTTTTTGCCAACTAGAGACACACAAACACACACAAAAAAAAAGGTCCTCAATATTTGACATTTGCCAACTATACTTCAAAACTTGCCAACTGAAATGCTAAATGTACAAATGTGCTAACTCAAATACATATGTAATAGCTTGGGGAGGGGGAGGGGGATACCTCTTCTCCCCTGTTCAGCCCTGGTTATAATAACCACTCTAACAGAAATAACAAAAATTTTTATTTTTGTTTATTTATTAATAGCTATTCATAAAACTGTTGTCTGGAATGAACTAATTTAAATTAGTCTATTCCAGACAATCATTCCCTTATTATCTAACAATTATTCTAGTTAGTCATTTCCAGAAATAACTTTCATTTTGGTTAGATTGGTTTTTAACAACAACCACGCTGAATAAAAGAAGCCAAAATACAAAACTTAGAATAAAATTGCAAAATGCAGAGCCATTTCCAAAGCAAGAACAATAAACCAGACAGTTTTAAATTTTTTTTTTAATATAACTGATGAAAATAACGTCAAAATTAATAATAAAAAAAATTAAAGTTAAAAAAGTAAAAGTAATCAACTTAAAATAATTTTTTAACTTTTCATAACCACAACAACCGCTGATTTTAATTTATTTAATATAACAAATTTAGTAGAATGGTTCAAAAAGCACACTTTTAAATTTAAAATTACAGTGTCTCAAAAAATTATCCGACCAAACACTTTTTTAAATATTTTTCCTAAAAAAAGTGCTGTATTTTCGTAAATTTAGACTTTTTTGGTAAACTCAAGATTAATAAAAATAAAAGAACATGTTTTTAAATAGATTTTCTTTATTTCAATGTAAAATACGAATCATAAAGTTTTCAGTCTTTAAATAAATGAACTTAGGTCGTTTTTTTATTGTCAAAAAAATATTCGACCAAACACATTATTTGTTCCATAATAAATTATTATATAACAAAACAATTATTTTAATACTTTGTTGGGCCTCCCTTTGCTTGGATTACAGCTTTTAGACGTCTAGGCATTGATTCGACTAAAGATTTTGTTTCTTCTGATTGAATCTTTTCCCAGGCTTCTTCAATTGCCACTTTGAGGTTTTCTTTTTTGGAAAATGACCGATCTTCAATTTTTCGGTCTACAATTTCCCACAAATGTTCAATGGGATTAAGGTCCGGTGATTGTGCAGGCCATTCCAAGACCTCAACATTATTTTCAGCAAACCACTCCTTTGTTTTAGTGGCACAATGCTTGGGATCGTTATCTTGCTGAAATGTAAAATCAGATCCTAGCCAAAGTTTTCGAGCAGATGACTTCAAATTTTGCTTTAATATGTTTCTGTATTGCACCTGATCCATTATAGTATCAATAAACTGGAGTTTTCCAACACCCTTCCAAGCCATTGAACGCCATACCATCACGTTACCGCCACCATACTTGACAGTTCCTCTCACGCAGCTTAATTTGTAGGCTTCTCCGGCTTTTCTCCAAACTTTTTGGGCTCCATCAGATGACTTTAAGTTGAATTTCGATTCGTCGCTCCACAGGATCTTTTTCCAGAAACTTTACGACATGTTTTTGAACTTCTTAGCAAACTCCAATCTTCTTTTCATGTGTTTCTTACTCAAATATGGTTTATTACGCACAAGTCGTCCTTGAAATCCCTGGTCTCGGATACGATTTCTGATTGTCTGATGGGATAATTTGATTCCATAATTTTCTTCAGCTTGCTCAGCCAGTTTTCGAGCAGAAATGAAGCGATTTTTCTTGACTTGTATAATTAAGTTTCTATCAAAACTCATAATAAAGCAAAATCTGAAGTCATCTGCTCGAAAACTTCGGCTAGGATCTGATTTTACATTTCAGCAAGATAACGATCCCAAGCATTGTGCCACTAAAACAAAGGAGTGGTTTGCTGAAAATAATGTTGAGGTCTTGGAATGGCCTGCACAATCACCGGACCTTAATCCCATTGAACATTTGTGGGAAATTGTAGACCGAAAAATTGAAGATCGGTCATTTTCCAAAAAAGAAAACCTCAAAGTGGCAATTGAAGAAGCCTGGGAAAAGATTCAATCAGAAGAAACAAAATCTTTAGTCGAATCAATGCCTAGACGTCTAAAAGCTGTAATCCAAGCAAAGGGAGGCCCAACAAAGTATTAAAATAATTGTTTTGTTATATAATAATTTATTATGGAACAAATAATGTGTTTGGTCGAATATTTTTTTGACAATAAAAAAACGACCTAAGTTCATTTATTTAAAGACTGAAAACTTTGTGATTCGTATTTTACATTGAAATAAAGAAAATCTATTTAAAAACATGTTCTTTTATTTTTATTAATCTTGAGTTTACCAAAAAAGTCTAAATTTACGAAAATACAGCACTTTTTTTAGGAAAAATATTTAAAAAAGTGTTTGGTCGGATAATTTTTTGAGACACTGTATATGGTTGACTGTGAAGAAAAGTGTCTTGATATTTTATCATAAGATTAAATAACATCAAGAGCTTTTTTTTTCAGTAAATTTGTGTTACTATTTTTACTTTAAATTTTCAAAAATTCAAAGTAAAAAAGTTAACAAAAGTGCAAATCACATATTTAAAATCAGGCCCATATCAAGCTTTTTTTTTTTTTTTTTTTGAAAATTTAACTTTATGTAACGATATGGAGCTAACTTCATTTATGTATTCATGTTTATGTAAAGCTTTGCAAAAGTATTGCGATAATCAGAGTCTGTTAACAATAAACCCCTAAAATGCTAACTTCCCGCGCATGCCATTAGTGTGTGAGCAATGAGTTTATAACATTTATATATACATTTTTTTTAACTCTTTAAACTAAATTTAAGTTCTCTAATAACTAACTTTAAGTCTAAATTTAAGTCTAAAAAAAAAAACTAAATTTAAGTCTCTAATGTCATGCAATAATCTCTTAGTGTTCAAGAACTAAGACCATATAAATTTTGAGCAACCTAACCAATTATTTAGGGGATTTAAAATATTATCTTTAATTAAGTTATAAGTTTTTTAAATTTAATTTTGTCATTGATTTTTTTTTAACTACATAAAGACATTCTTTAATGCAGTGATTGATATTTAATTTTTATAGTTTTTTATTTTTCTAAATTTGCTGACACAAATTATTACTTTTCATTTGAAAAATATAACGAATGGTGGGGACAAGAAGAAGACAAAAATAGTCTTATTGCCAAGCCATTTAATGTCATTAAAAGCTTGCCATTTAAATTTGATGATCTTATTGATATGATATTTATGAATATGATCCATTTAAAATTGATGTGTTTTTCTGAAGTTTGAGTTTAATAAGTTTATTTTAGTTGACAATTAGTTAAGTTTTTTTGGGGAATATATCTAAAAAATTAATATATATGTAGCTGAAATACCTAATTCTCCTGTTTTACTATGTTATTATAGAAAAAGAGAAATCTTTTTCTAAAATAACATACTAAAACAGAAGAAATATTGCATAAATAACAGAAATTTTGAATAATTTTATTATTTTAACATAAAAATAAAATTGTTTGAAAAAATATTATCCATGAAAATATAAATTAAACAAAATACAAAATTTAACTTTAAATTGATTTAAATACAAGTATTGAGTGGTATTATATCACGTTAAAAGGAATGTAAAAAGGTTTCATAATTTGAAAATGCGGTGATTCCTTTATTCACCAAACTGATTAGAATTACTTAACAACATCTTTAACTAATAGTATTATTAATAGTTATGTACAAATGAGGTCTTTTAATGCGTTGTTAATAACCATATTTAACTTATTTAAAGACTTTATGGTAACTAATAATAGAATGGTATCTACATTTTTTTTTTCCAGGCTCCAATCACCACAAGTTTTATTTCTTAATCTACATATAAACCATTGTAGCTCAGGTTATATGTATATTACACAGTGGCGTAGCAAAATATTTTTGGCCAGTAGGCATACAGTTACAGGTCCTAATTTCTGTTTCTCAGGAGCAATAACTTTACTAAATAAAAACAAAAAAAAACTCTTTAAATATATTTTAGGGCTCCTAAACATTGCGGCTCAAGGTTCAGTTGCTTGTGGGATTGTAAGTTTTGCTTATACTGTCCTTGCGGCAGCTTGGCCACTGATACCACACACAGATAAAGATATTTAAGTGAAAATTTCTAAATCTTTCATGCCTATATAAAATTACAGTAGTTATTTAAACCAAGACTTTTAGAGTCAAAGGATGTTCTTGAGCAGGTGGACTTTTATCGTATCAAAGTGGCAAAAAATCTTTAGAAAAAGAGCGTCCTCTTAAAAAGTTCGGGGCTCCTTTACCTTCAGGGTATGATTATGGGGGTATATAGTCCCCATAATTCAGGACAGGTTTAAACTTTCTCTCCTTAGTTTTTAAATAATAAATACATTTGAGTAAAAAACTTGTAAAAAAGAACTAACAACTATGCAAATTATTTTCCTTTCAAATAAACTACCCTTTCTGAGTCTACCATGGGTATATGCGCCTTGTGCTAACTGTTTTGTTTTCATTTTGTCTAAATTCCAGACCTTTCGAATGGTTGGCCAGAAAGTTAATATTCTTGAGACAGTTTGATTCAGAGAATTGTTATTTTAGCTAAAACTATCATAAACCAGAACTAGAGAGGGTTTTAATAATATGCAGAAACCTATTATTGATATTTTCAAACTTTACAGGGAAAAAATACCTAAAACCGAGCAAATCAAATGTTGCAGCAATTTAAATGTTAGTGACTTGAAGTTTTACTTTTTTGCATTACATTTGTACAAGATCGTGTCAAAGTTATTGTAAAATATAAGTAAATTTAATAACTTTAAATAAATTACTTTTAATTTTATTTTATATAATTTATTTTTAATAAAGATTTGTTATTACTTTTAAAATAAAAAATTCCTACTTGAAAAATATAATTTTATTTGTAAATTTAATTTACATTTGGTAGCATATTACTTTTATGTAATTTACATTCATATGCAAGTTATTTTTTAATATAATTTTATTTTAATTAGTTACTTTTATAGGTAAATGTAAATTACAGTTAAAGTAACTTTTATATTGTGTAATGTAATTTTCAAAAGTAATTAACTTTTAAATGTAAAAGTAAACAACTTTTTCATGTGACTTATGTAAAAGTAAATTACTTTTTGATGTAATCTTTTTTTATATAACTTACTTTTGAAAGTAAAAAAACTTACATTATAAAGTAAAAGCTGTTTCAAAAAAATTAACTACTTATATGGAAATGTAAATTTACATAAAACGTTTATAATTACTTACGTAACTTACTTTTTGATAAAAATTAACTTACTCGTGTAAGTAAAAAAAAAGTAAGTAAAAGAGCCATCTATAGTATTACTTCATTTAACATAAGAATATTTAGTATAACATATTTAGATAGTAAAGAGCATTTGATTCTAATAAAATCTTATTTAGTCTAACATACAAAGTACTTTGCTTAACTTGGACAATAACCACTTTCCCTTGAGGCTCTGAGTTAACAGGATTCTACTGTACTTTCAGAACTCTATTTTAGTTTAATCTTATTCAAAGAATTCTTTTAAAATTTATTTTGAGAACTAACAACAGATTACAGATAAATTAACAAAGAGAAAACAAATCAACAAAAAACAATAATCATGCAATTAGGTTATTAATATATTTTAGTATTACCGTTATTTTCTGCTGCTATACTGTTTGTTATTAAAGAACCTAAATAAATAATAAATACAAATTGGAACATGATAAAATATACAGGTTCAAAAAATTGTACAACCATTACTATATTGTAAATAGTGATCAACCGAAATTCTGTTTCGGTCGAAATTTAAATTTTAACCAAAACCAAAATTTCGGTTTTGGTACTTTTTATATATTCGGTAAAAAGCAAAAATTCGGTTGAAAAACATACTGAAAACAGAAAATTTTGTAAGCTTTTAAACTTTTGTCTAATTAAAAAAAAAAAAAAAACAGCTATTTTTGAAAAATTTTACAAGAATATTCACAAAATATTTTGACAATTTTTACAAAAATTTCCGGAATTTTCAAAAAATACCTCAAAAAAATCTTCTTTTTTTTATAACAAAAAAACCTTTCACTAATAACTTAAATCACCTACTTATGAATTAAATCTAAATTACACGTACATATGTAGTAGTGGTGTAGTGGTAGAGTTATCACTTCATAAGCGAGAGGTTTCGAGTTCGATCACCACCATGTCCCTGGTAGTACCGCGCTTAACTTGTTTCTCCGCGCAGCGGCCTTGTTCGTCAAGGTTCGTGTTTTGGAGTTATAGAGTTGAGAGAGGGCTATAACCACAATTAAGTAGCCTCCTCGTCTGTAGTGACCTTCTGGGCCTTGGGGAGGTGAATTAACAAAAAAAAAAAAAAGTAATTAATTCTAACATAATACAAGTATAAATTATATAAATAAATTTTTCTAATAAAATTAATTTTGACTAGCCGAAATGACGGTATCGGTTTCAGTAAAATATTTGCCGAAATGTCGGTTTTGGCACTGAACTAGAGTGCCTAAAATTTCAGTTTGCTTCAGTTTTGGCTTTTTTTTCTGTTTCAGTTGATCACTAATTGTAAAACAATGTACAACCATTATTATATTACTAATAACAATTGAAAGCAAATAAAGACAAGCTATTAAAAATAAATATATTATAAACAAATTCTTTGCAACAATTAAAAAACATTTTTTGTTGAAGCAAACAACAAAAAATATAAGAAAATTAAAAAATAAAATAAAAATAAAACTGTTTACAGGATCAAAAAAATATGTCCTGATAGTATCCCACTAAGTGGTGTGTGTTTATGATGTATGTACGCAAATATAATTGATAAATATTTTCTCAGAGAACATTTATCCAGCTCTATTAAAAAGTTTAACTATTAACTTGCAAGACGTCAGAATTTGATTTCTAGATTTTGTACATGGGGGCTATATCCAATAAACTGTTTTTAATAATTGTTTTTAATAAAGGTTTTTTAAAAAATTCCCGAGTACCTAATAGTTTAAACCAGTGAAGAACAAAAGGAAGTTTTTTTCGATTGGACTGGCAGTGAATGTTGTGGTTATTGGTATCATTCAAAATGTTTGGAAAATGCCATGTCCATTGATTGATTCCTGATTCATACAAACTACAACTTTTTAAGTGTTCTGTCAACCATTTCCTTGCTTTTTAACTCTATTCTTTGTTTTTCAATAACTCCAAACTTAATAGTGGTTGCTTGCAGTCTTGTTGGGAGTAAATCAGAATAATAATAATGAAAAATTATGTCAATTTAAAATAGATAGTTCATCAATAGTTGTTCCTTTTTTGGTATATGGAATAAAACTGTTCTTTTTTAACAAAACAGCTTTTTGTCATAAAAAAATATATATTAAACTTCCTAATGTTAAAAATTCAACTTTTAAAAACTTTAAGTGTTAAGAGTAACCCTATGATCCAAAATTTTAACTTTCAATTTTTAGACCATTTATTGAAGGTAATAACATATTAGAAATCTGAAAACAAAAATGATTCTATATTCTACATAATTAGAGTGGTAGGATCTGAACAAAAATTTAACTTTTGTATTGATTTCAAAGAAGCAGTTGAATATATTCTTCACAATTGTCTGGACCAACATGGGTTGATGGTATATACTTTTGAACAAGCCACGTGATACATATATCTCAGTTTTGATGGGGAAGGCATGAGATGGCATATTTTTATATTTTGACCACGCAAACAATAATTTGTTTTGACAATTTGGTCAGGGCTTTTTTTTGTATCAAAAAGGCGCTGAGTAATTTTTTTTTTTAATTTTGTGTTAAAAACAAATAATATTGAAACTTTTATATTTACAAATATTTCTATATCAGCAAAACACTATTAAATAAATTAACAAACTACTGATAATGATTTTTTTTCAAGTATCAATGATACCTCTATTATTATACCTTATATACCTCTTTTTTATTCATGTTATAAAAATTATGTAAATATGCATTTTTTATAATAAACATTTTTTTTTTTTTTAAAATTCATTTTGATTTTATAAACAACAACCATTTTGTATGACAATAAAATTATTTTAATGAAAACTTTATATAAGAATCATTAAAGTTAATACACTTAAAAAAATTTAGTGGAAAAAAAGTTAATGTATATTAATTTTTAATCTTAAAAAAAAATTCATTTAAAAAGTTTTATAAACAACTACTTTAAACAATATATTGTCTCATTAAATTTTTTATTAGAATGATTCAAGTTACATTATCATTTTTTTTAAATGTGAAAGTATTTACTATCATGTATTTGTATTATTATATGTATTGTTTGTATTTCCATGATATTATAAAAACATTTGCAAATATAAAAAATTCAATGATTTTTATTCCCAACATAATAAAAAACTTAATCAGAATAATCTTAGTGTTTTTGTATTTTAGATTTTATTTTTATCTTGTGTGCTTTAGTTCTAGCTATTATTATTTTTATTTTATTTTTTTAGTCTATACAAGCTTTTTCAGCTTTTTTTTTTTTTCATTTTTTAAACGTTATATTTTCCAAAACATGTTAACAGCCAAGATTAAATTGGTAAAACAAAGTATTATTGGTGTGGTTATATAAAGATCACACACACCTTTCTGATGAAAACTGATATTTGGTAAGATATCAGTCTTTGTCAATATATATATATATATATATATATATATATATATATATATATATATATATATATATATATATATATATATATATATATATATATATATATCATTACATAACAGTATATCATTGCTATTGCTGTATATATTAGAAGTATGAGAACAATTCTGTAATAATTACTATAAAAACATCATCATTAACATTATTACATCAGGGTTCCCATTAGACAAGCAAATTAAAAATCCAGGACTTTCCGTGACAATTTTGGTAATTTTCCATGATAATTTTGGTAATTTTCCATGAAATTGGATTTATTATTTCCAGGACCATTACAAAAAATAAAGTTATAAGTTCAAAGACTTTTTTTTTTTTAAAAAGTCTTGGAACTTATAACTTTTTTTGTGTAAGTCTTAAAATACCTTTTTTTTTTAAAAAAGTCCTGACTTGTTTAAAAGTTTATGCTGTCATCCAGGGTTACTCCAGATAACTTTTGAAGAATATATTAAACTGCTTCTTAAAAACCAATACAAAAACATTTTATTTAATGATAAAACAAAATAACACAAAATGTCAACTACATAACAAGGTAAATAAAAATTATAGATCAAAAGGCATATCATTTACAAAACCTCTGATGCCTAGAAATTTCAATTACATGTTGCAGCATTTTTTTAAATATAATCAGGGAATTCTTTAAAGGAAGACAAATAATCTTTAGCAAGAGGTTATGCAATGAGAGATCTTTTTTGCTAGTTTGGCAAACTTTGGTGACAAACAACCATACTTAACAAATATAAAAAAAAATTGTAAAAAAGGTATTAAAAAAAAAGAAAGATACTTGGAACTTGGATATGTATGTGTATATGTATATATATATATATATATATATATATATATATATATATATATATATATATATATATATATATATATATATATACATATATATATATAATATATATAATATATATATATATTATATATATAATATATATAATATATATATATACATATATATATATATATATATATATATATATATATATATATATATATATATATATATATATATATATATATATATATATATATATATATATATATATATATATATATATATATATATATTGTAAATAAAACATAAAAATACTTACAGACTAAAGTTGTATAAACAATAAAGAAAGAATTCATTTTTTTATAAAATAGTAAAAATTCAATCCTTTAAATAAAACGCTAAAACAGATTACACCCAACGCACTGACATGTAGTAATGATTTTTAATTTATCAATAGTGATAAAAAAATGAAATCACATGACTTCACGTAGTTTAATTATTAGTCACATGACGTTTGTCGATTGGTTGAAAAATTTATAAGTACGTAATGGTCACGAGAAATGAATTTTATAAAATATTTTAACACATTAACATAAATAGAAACTAGTAAGTTTGTTTAAACACGTAGTACAAGCAATTTGGGAGAAAAAATCAAGGCAGCGTTTAATAAGCTTTATTTAATATTTTAAGGATTTTTCTTTATTAAAAAATTTAATTCTTTAAATAAATTAAATATGATGCAAATAAAAGAAAATTCAACTCAAAAGTTAAATTCCTTTTTTATTTAATTTAACTTTTCTTTATAAAAAAAATTTAAATTCATTTATTAAGTAAATTAAAAATGTTAACTAAACCAATCACACTTAATTTACACACGAACAACCCATTATATTTTCAAATTCAACTTTCAACAATCCGCAAATTTATGCTATGCATTAAAGCGCATTTCCGCCAACTTACCCTTACGTCATTAAAAAAAAATATAATCGATTGGTTAAACGGAAAAAAAGTATAAATATTTAATGTTTTGAAATTAAAATTAGACTTGATTTTCAAAAACTATAATGGCTTGCAAATTTAAATAAAAAACTAAAGCTTTTTTATGTTTGAAAAGTTATGGCAATCCATAACATTTCATAAGAATCATAAGAATAAATTTTCTGGTCGCATTTCAGGAAGAAAATTGGATATTTATTGTAAAAAATGATACGAAAATTGTGAATTTTTGCACAGGATTGAAATTTTTGAAGATACCAGTAATTATCTCAAAAATGGCAATTGAAACCATACTAAGGTTCTCGATATTTTACATTTGCCAACTATACTTTAAAACTTGCCAACTTTAATGCTAAATACACCTCTGTATAAATGATCCAAAAACTACAACATAAGGGCTTTCAACCTTACTCAAATATCAAAAAAACTGCTGCAACCCTATTTATCAGAATGCTTTCATTACCCAATGATAATGTAACTTTCAAATTACAGATAAATATACTTTATTTCTTAAACATTTTTCATTGATCATACTAAGTCTTCCGTTATACCGTACATTGACAAAATCCTTCACTTTATTCCTGATAAAGTCAAAGAAGTACACATGTTCAGCGATAATGCCACTTCTCAGTTCAAAAACAAAAGCATTATGGCTGCAATGGTTGTGTTTGAAAAACGTTTTCATGAAAAATTCTTCTGGCATTTCTTTGCAGCGATGCACGGGAAAGGAGTGGTTGACGGAATAGGAGCTGCTGTTAAGCGAATCGCAGCCCCGAGAGTTAAAGCTAGTTAATACGAAATCAGGTCAGCAGCAGATTTTGCGTTAGCATTACAAGATTTGCAAATATCTGTAATTAACATGTCAGAAAACGATACAAGACAACAAAAAATGAACTTGGATTTAGTTCAATTTTAAGTTATTCAAGAAAAATCAAAGGTATATCAATATCACATTATTTTTATGTTCAGAATGATAACGTTGTCCCGATGCTATTTTCACCTGAGTATAATTAAAATTTATTACAAAATAACAAAACTTTTTAAAATGATTTTAATTTCGTCTTTTTGTTTCGTCACTGAACGTTGCGTCACTGAACTGATAGTTTTTTTTCTGTAAAATAAAACGATATGAAAACTTTATTGTTTGTGGCTTTTTTTATGACTAATGAATAAATTACAACAAAAAAATCTATTAAGTCAAGCAAGAATTAAAATTTCAGCGAAAACTCCATTTAAAAGTATGCTGATAAAAAACACTTTTTTCCGCCTTGCGTCACTGAACTCATGTTTTAATTTTTGCTATGTAGCAGTGTTATGTTAATACAATTGTGTTTAGTTTATATTATAAAATTTTAATTCAAGATTGATTTAGAGTAATAAAACAATTATTTTTGAGTTATAAAAAAATTTCTATTAAAAAAAATCTCTCTGCATGATGCGTCACTGAACTATGGAATTGGCCCTATATATTGTATCTTATTATATATCAGGCAACCAAAAAAGTTCGTGCGGTTTATCCTAATTGCCTATTTCTAAGAAATGTATAAAGAAAACTCGTTGTGGTGGGGGGATGATTTTGCATATAATTAAAGCTTGTTTTAAGGAGAATCAATCAGTGTGTTTCATAAGTTTTATTAGTGCATTTTAAATTTATAAGTCTTAAGTGGAGTATAGCTGTGTAAGATGCAATAATTTGCGCCTGTTTACTTTATTAGTTCAAACTTGGAACCAAAGCTGCAGAAGCTTGTTGTAAGATATTCTTTGCTTTTGGGGAAGGTACCATAGCAGAACGGACGGGTCAAAAGTGGTTTAAAAAATTTTCTTCTGGAAATGAAAACCTTGAAGATGAACCAAGATCTGGAAGACCATCCATTGACCATAAACAACGAGGATAACAAGCTGGCAATCGAGCAGGACTCCAGTCAAACATGTCAGGACCTTGCCTTAAGATTTAATGTGAGTGATGAAACTATTCGTTTACATTTGTTTGCACCAACTTGGAAAACGTTGGAAGTTGAGCAAATGGGTGCCTTATGAGTTGAGTGAAACAAACAAGCTACAGCGCTTAACCATTTGTTCTTCATTGCTTTCCCGCCACAATTTAGTGCCATTTTTTGACCGGATGTTGACGTGCGACGAAAAATGGATTATGTATTGCAACAAAAAACAAACATATCATTGGCTTGCCAGTAACGATCCAGTACCAATGACTCCTAAACCAAGCATTCACCAACAAAAGGTTTTACTGTTTGTATGGTGGATTACAGCAGGTATCATTCACTATGAGTTGCTACCAAGTGGACAAACCATTACTGCTGAGATATACTCAGCCCAATTGGGCAGAGTTTCGGTTGCTCTTCACCAAAAACAAGCAGCTTTTGCTGAAAAGGTGTTGTATTCCACCAGGACAACGCCAGACCGCACACCGCAAAAATCACGCGGGAAACTCTAGCACGTTTACAATGGGAGATTCTACCTTATCCTCCGTATTCACCAGACCTTGCGCCAAGCGACTATCACCTGTTTTTGGCCCTGGATAATCATATGAGGAATCGACAGTTTCGAAATAGAGAAGATCTCGAAAATGAGTTAATTCAACTTTTTAGCTACCAAACTCAAACTTTTATAAAAATGGAATATACCATCTTGTTTCACGATGGGAGAAAGTTATTCTTGCTGAAGGAGACTATTTTTTAGAATAAACTTTATTAAAACTGTTTTTATGTGTATTTATTTATGGATCTGGAAAACCGCACCAACTTTTTTGGTTGCCTGATATTTATTTACAACAATTTTTTAAATGTAGTATCATTTTCTTTTTATACTAATATAATCCAAACAAGGCTGCAAGAAAAACACTATTAAGTTGGAAGTTACTAGAAAACAAATAATATTGTAAAGAAGCAAGAAAACAGTTGACAGAAGACTTAAAAAGTTGTAGGTGTATGCATCGGGAAAACATATAAAAAGTTCTAAACATTGATGTGCGAAGAAAGAAACGTAATAAATAAAAGTTTTTAAGAGTAGTTTTTATGCAGTAAAAGGGTTTTGGACGAGTCAACGAGAATGAGTTTTGGTTGATGGAACTAGTAAAAGTTTTGTTAGTAGATCCAGTTTGGGATCTACTAACAAAAATTATCTTTCTAGTCTTTTAAAGTAGGAGGAGTGTGAAGCGTTTTATGAAAGACATTGCATGATTCTTTTAACTGAAGATACCCATTATTTTAGTTTCCTTATAAACTTAAAATCAGTTAAAGCCGGCAATTTTTGTTGGCAAGTGAAAGATTAAAATTCTTTTAAAAGCTAAGTTAGTTTTAAAAGCTAAAAATGTGTGCATTGCACACAATATGGAATAGATCAGTTTTAACTAGCTCAGATTTTAAAATTTCTGTTCTTCTACTAGAACCATTATAAGATCCACATAAAAATGTAAATATTTATTAAATCGTACGCATTTCAAAGTAAATAGTATAAATTTTACTAACCTGTTTTGACAGAGAACGTGTCTCAAAATGATATTTTATTGGCACATCAAGCTTTAAAAATAATCGTTAACATAGTTTCTATAATTTCGGAGGTTTCTCCAGTATGTAGTATTTTGTGATCAATGTATCAAAATATTAGTTCCACTTGCTGAAAGGAAATGACCGTACCTTCCATTTTCAAACCGCCATAATCATATGGTGCCACAGCTTTCCCATGAAAATATTAGATTAAGGATAGTTGAATAGGAAAAGCTTCAGTTTAACCAGAGTAATAACTAGCAACATGTTACCTGCAAAATAGCAGGTTGCCTAGTTCTATTGTAGGTGGAGATACCAGCTTCGGCTAATGTTTGGACAACTAGTTTTGCCTCAAACCAAAAATAAACTTAATAAAAACTATTTTTATTTTGAAAACTATTATTACACACTTTTGAGTTAAGCAACTTCTTGGGTAGTTTAAGCAAAGGATAAAAGTTGTCACAGTTTTGAAAAAGTGATCCTGTTTAAAATTACTCTACATATTTCAGATCCAGGTTTTTTGGTATCAACTGCCTGTTATTAAGATGGTTAATAACTGTTTGGCTTGTTAACAGACAGGCATTTTTCTAGCCATTGATGATCATAAAAAATATTTTCTTTACTCTATACTTTTGCCGATAATATCACGAGGCATAAAGAAATTCTTAAAAGAATTCCTCTTTAAATATATTTTACCGGCGTGCACAAGTTTATTCAACTTTTTTGTGATTCCAGATCTGGATACTAATGGCAAGCTAAATTTTACTTTTCAAAGTTTTTTTATTTATTTAGGTGCCCCAAGAAGTCCTTACGGTCTTACCACAGAGCACCGTGAATGAGCATTTAATTGGAAGTTCATACCTCCTTCCTAACCAATGTCACAAAACTTGCCCAGAGGTGGGGTTTGAACCACGGATCCTTTGTTTCTGAGGCAAGTCCGCTACCACTGCGCCACGGCTGCTCTTTTTTTTATTTTGTTTTATTTTTGCTATTATTTACATAACAGTTTTTGATAGTGGTGCGGAGCGTGAGTCAACTAGATATTGATAGTAGTCAAGAATGTGCCGAACTTCTGGACCACTCTTGAAACTGACCGAGTTTTTTTGTTTGTAATCTATATAGCTTAAACCAGTAGTTCCCTTAATTAGTTTGGACATGATAGTCCAAGTTTGCTTGCCTTCTTTTTTTGACGCTCCCTCTGGCACTTATTAAGGACATAATTATGGATAAATACCATAACTAAAATAGAAACCTGAATAAAATTATGCAAATTTATAGTTATGCAAATTTTATACTATTTAATATTAACTTCAGAATTTTTATAATAAAATAGGTTTTATGAAAAAAAAAGCATTTGGTGCGAGGGACGTTAAAGTCACCAATAACAAAAATGTTGGCTGAAGGATGAAAAGAAAGAAGTTGGTCAATTTGATCAAAAATTTCATCAAAAGGTATACAGTCTTAAGAAAAAACGAGGATTGAAGAACAAAGAGAAAAGCGATTAATGAAAAGGAGCGAAACAGAAATAAATGAAAGAAAGTCAAAAGATTTAAACATGATTTTAGAGCAGATAGATGAATTTATGTGTGAGTACTCCCAAAGAGCAAGTAAGCCTGGTAAATTTTGCAAGAGGTAAGTTTTAAGTGATAAAAAATTACTTTGAAGAAGCTTGTAAAAAATAGAATTGAAACAATTCGATTGTTACGATACTTTTTATTGGTCATAATTTTAGTTATTTTAATCATTTCAAAGTTAAGGACTTATAAATAAAGCATGGCAACCCAAACTATGAGCTATATATTCATTTACCTCAGTACTTCTAATTAGGCAAAAGTTGTAATGCTTCTAATGTGACCACGACAATGCACACCAAAAGCATTAAAAGAAACACCTTACATGGCACTGTTAATACTCTGATGTTTTACAGTTATTAATGAAATCAGTTTTTCTGAGACCACAAAGTTTTGGAAGCCTTTCTACCAGCCGGGCTCAGAGCCGTAAAAGTGGATTTTGGAGCTGTATTAGGAGGTAACAGGAAAAGTTATATAGCCATTATCAAAGAGACACAAGCAAAAACCCAAGAGTAGAGTCAAAAAGATCCAGCAATAACCATTCTATTCAGAAAGCAATGTAAAAATGGTATATACCTATGTTAACCTAATAGATAAAGAAGATATACAAGGCTGATCAAAAAAGTTATTCTGCTTACCCGTATAGTCTTTGCCTAAGAAATCTTCTACAAGACAGTAGCTGGGTGTTTTTAACATCTACCCACAATAAGTATTTTTATTGAGACACCATCTCTAGCATTTACTATATCAAGAGCCCCAAGGCCGGGTTATTTTAAGTCAGAGTACATTTCTCTTATCCTAAAAATGAATCCTTCAAAGCAGCAGGACATAAGGCAAGTTGAACATAATTACATGTTAATAGTAGCATAATAATCGTGATGATCCTAACCTGATCTAGAGGTTACTTCTGTTGACAGTGCTCCAATATAATGAACCGCAAATTTCGGATATGCATCAAGAAAAACATATTATCTAAAGAAACTCTGGAAATTAAGGTGAACAAAATTTTAAACAGTTGTAGTCACTAGTTTGTAACTTTGGTAACACTACTCTAGGCTTTAAACAGGACATAAACATACATACATTAACTCATGGCTAAGTGTGCAGCGCTTTAAAGACGAGGTAACATGGCAAAATGTTACAAAAATTTTAATTTTTCTATCAGCATAAGTCGCGAACAAATATAATTTTTTCAATATATTCGTTTTATCATAATGATTTATTGCCTGCATGAATTTTTAGTTTGCAAATAGAAACGTTTATAATAAAAACTAAAATGTAAAATTCATAAATTTATCATCTGGTGACGAAATTGTCTAACAATGTGCCTTCAACTTTATAAATCTTTAAAAACTGTAAATTGACTAATTCACAGTTTTTAAAGATTTATAAAGTTTTTTAATTTATATTGCGATACCTAAAGTATCGCAAAATAAACACACGTCGCAAAAAAATAAACCTAAAAAAGTTACATCCGTATTACTAATTTGTAATAACTCTACATTATATACATTCAATATACATTACATTAAAAACAGTTACCCAACATTATATACAGACAATATGTATTACTCATTTGCAATAACTCTAACTGTAATTTTTTTTTGGCATAAGGAAAACTTGCGAATTTTTTTATTTTTTTTTATTTTAGGTGCCCCAAGAAGTCTTCACAGTCTCATCACAGTACACCGTGGAAAAGCATTTGCACAGAACTCAAAACGTAGTGGTTAGCGCGCATACCTTAAAAATAGAAGTTTTTAAGGTATGCGCGCTAACCACTACGTTATGCCTGCTCATGAAATATAAAATCATATTACCAATATTTACAAAACCAGTTGTTATTTTAAAATACAAACTATATATACAGTGTTGTTTCCACCTGTTTTAAACTTTTTTAAGTTGTTATATACAAAGCTATCTTGTCCCGTTTTCCTATATTATTTAAAAAAAAAAAGTGTGCAAAAGTGTATTTCTATCATGCTTGTAATATTATTGAAACTTCTTTTAAGAAAAATGCGCTGTATTTTTAATAATATTTCATTTACCAAACAATCTTTATACTTAATAGTAACAAAATAGAAAAAAAATTAGGAAAAGCCAATTTTAAAAAAAACAATAGCTAATTGTCTTCACCCATTTGGTTCAACAAAGATAATCGTTTGTTTTCTTTAGCCAATTTATCTTGAATTTTTATCTTATTTATCTTGAATCTAAAACAAAGCAAAGTCATTATGCAGCTAATGCATACCAAATCAAAGCCCAAATTAATGACGATGTTCCAATTTTTCTGCTTTTGAATATCTTTCAGCAGATTTCAAATTTCATCAAACAATACTTTTGTGTTCCAAAGTTATGATTATATAAAGTTCATAACTCTCTCGCTTTGAGGGGTTTGTTTTATATATTATATCTTTCTACAGCTTGTTTTTTCTTACTCTCTTTAGTTCATCAGTTTATCGGCTAACTTTTGGTAAGCTTTTGCGCTTTATTCTCGTTTTTTTTAGCTTTATTTACTTCTTTAATCTTCTTCGATGTTTTTTTTGTCTTTATTCTTATAAGCTTTTTCGGCTTGTTTTTTTGCTTCTTTGAGTTATAACACAAAGAAGCCCTAGATAACAACGACCAACCAAGAGCAACGTCCGGACTTATTATTCATTGACTTTAAATGATTTGGATTACTACTTGAAACTTCGGGCCAACTTGCTTGAATAATAGGCTATTTGTGTTCGTAACTGGTAGGTAATGGTTGTTTCGCACGTGGCTATATACAAACTGTATCTAAACAATTGCTGTGACTCTATGATACATAGTGCAATTCTCTAACTTTTTAAAAATCTTTTTTAATCTTTACTAATATATAAAATTTCATTAAAAAAAAAAAGTATAATGCTAAAACTTAGCAGTATTACTTTTTTAATAGACAAAACATATTCGATATACTCAGGGTGTACCCGAATAAAAAATTTTAATTCCGGCTGGAACCAGATTTGTTAAAAAAATTCCGGAATTTTATTAACAAATCCGGAATTTTAATTTAATTAATTTAAGTTTAAAGCTAACACAATTCGTCAGGTTAGAATTATTTTGTTCTATCTCCAAATTTGAAAAAAATGAGTTTATACCTTTTTCTCTTTTTTTGTTATATTTTCTTTCTAGCTGTATCACTATTAAAATTGAAAAAAAACAAACTAAATAGTGTCAAATTAGGTGTAACCAATTGTTCTATGTGAAAAATAACGATAGTTATTAATGTTATTTTGTTCTATTTCCAATAACCAATAAAAGTGTTTATAAATCGCATTAAATAATACGTTCGTGTTTATTTCCTCTTTAAAATTTTAAAATGGCGGAAAATATTATGTATGTTTTGGAGTAATAAACCAAAATACAGGTATTTTCTTATATATTCTAGTGCTAATCGGCTTTTTTTATTTCTGAAGATTTTTCTGAGATTTCTGAAGAGTCTTTATTGACAAAACATTGTGTAAAAAATTGAAATTGATATGTGATTTATAATAATTTATTATTGCTCTATTCTTTTAAGAACATTGAGCACTCTATTATATATATATATATATATATATATATATATATATATATATATATATATATATATATATATATATATATATATATATATATATATATATATATATATATATATATATATAATTACACGTTGTATATACTAAATAAATAAAAACTCAAATGTAAATGAATCAAATGTAAATGAAATATGTGGAAAAACTTATCTTTGATTATTTTTACCTATTTGCATTGCATAACTTTTTTATGCTTAATTTTTATTTTTAGTTTACCCACATCAAGCCAATATCATAGTTACTCCCTATGTTTCAACATATCCTTCAATTGCCGGTCAACTGCGATTACCTCCGCACGGTGGGAAAACAAGAAAACGTAAGGCAAACTGTTATAACTGGAAACAGTCAAAAAGAAAGCGACTTAGGCAATCAAGAAAAAAATATATAAATATCAGAGGCAAAGTTATTCAACCAAAAAGTATTAAAAATAAAAAAGATTGTGGAAATTGTTGCAAGTTTAAGTGTTCCGTGAAAATTTCAGAAGACGAGAGAAAAATATTATTTAATGGACTGTGGGGAATGTCTCAGATTGAGAAGCAACACTTTTTTAGTAAAACTACTGAACAATTAGATAAAAAAAGACTCAGACCAATAAAGTAAGCAAATTAAGATTATATAAAATTAAAAAAATATATTTATTTTAACAATTTCATTGTTGATAATGTCAAACATCGTGTATGTAAGGTGTTTTATCTGTCTACATTAGACATCAGCAGCAGGCAAATATCATACTATCATGAAAATAAGCTTGAAACTAGTATTTTTCTACCCCTACAAAATGGGGAAAACATTGAAAAAAAATTCTTGAAATGACTAAACAGAGTATAGAAAACCATATTAACTTGTTTCCTGCAAACAATACTTTGATGGTTCATTGAATTTGAAGAAACTATATGATTTATATTTAACATATTGCACTCAATATAAAATTTTACCAGCAAAGGAATGTATGTACCGCAATAATTTTAACACCGTATTTAATATTGAATTTCAAAAGCCAAAAAAAGATCTGTGTGATATATGCTACCAATTTTGCATGATTGAAAATGCAATTGAAGAGCAAATCCAAAAGTATAACAAGCATATTGCATCAAAAAATGAAACAAAGATCGAGAGAGATAAGGATCGAAAGTTGAACTCCCTACTACAACCATAGTTTGTATTGATCTACAAAATATCTTGAGCTTGCCAAAAAGTAACGTGGTTATAATTTAACAGGTTACTCTTCGCTGAACAAAAAAGCATATTGTGTATTATGGCATGAAGGTATGTCTGGTCATTCTGGTAACGATACTGCTAGTGCTGTGATATCTATGCTAAATCAAGTTTACAAGGATCTTCCTAATATTGACAAGTTTTTACTTTGGTTTGATTCTTGTATTCCACAAAATAGTAACAGTCATATGTCAGCTGCATTTCGTGAGTTTCTAATTGATCATCCAAATATTGAAATCATTGAACAAAAGTATTGTGAGCCAGGGCATAGCTCCATTCAGAAATGTAATAATATACATATACAGATATTTATAAAGAGGCACGGCTATCTAAGTCAAAAAACACTAGAGAATCAGGAAGTAATCTTGAAGAACCATCAATTCCATTGGCATCTTGTTTTCGACATAATATTGAAATTTTTAGTGAGAAAGTAAAAGACATTATTTCTATGTACCCATACATGCCAGCTTGTATGGTACATAGAAATATGGTACATGTAGATGCTTGTTTCTATAAAACATTATTTCAGTAGTTTTTTTTCAACTCTTCATCCGGAAACAAATTTCATTTTAATTGTTTTATTTATATACTTTAGTTATGTTATGCAACATTCAGTTTTATCTTGTATAAGGTTCATTCAAACTGTTATTAACATGTTATTTGTATTAAAAACTTTGTTTGTTTATTTTCAATAAATCTTTTTAGATAGAAATGATTTTCTTTAAATAATATAGGTCTACTTAAAAGCTGCATATCCATCCAGAAGCAATATCAGTTGAATTCTAAGTAGCAATAAGAAAGCTAATTATATCATCCCATCCATTTAAGTTTTCCAACGAAGTGTT
Source organism: Hydra vulgaris (assembly GCF_038396675.1). NCBI lineage: Eukaryota > Metazoa > Cnidaria > Hydrozoa > Anthoathecata > Hydridae > Hydra > Hydra vulgaris. Next base: position 33,156,748 of record NC_088920.1, read on the forward strand.
TTAGGTTTCTATATTTGCGTTTAAATCCCTTAAGTTAAAAGTAATTTGTTGTAGTTCATTTGCTTTTCGCAAAACGTTTAAATTGTATGGAGATAGCACAAAATAATATTAACGCGATATGTATCTATCGAAATTATCTCTAAACAGGGTGGGGCCATAATAGCAATTTAAGCAACTTACTTTTTTTTTCAAAACAAATAATTATTTTTAGTAAAGCTTTCGTTAATGAAAAATATATTGCCAACTCTACTGCATTACAGTGTAAAACTTCAACTTGATTTATCTCAGTTTAAACAAATGGAGAGTTAGAACAAAATAATTCTAACCTGACGAATTGTAAGTAGATTTATGAATTATTTTTTTAATCATTCGATTTGTTTTGTGTTAAACTTTATTTAAAAAAAAAATAATTATGAACTCGATATAATACGAAAGATACGAAGCGTTTTATAAAACCATTAGTAATAAGGCTTCGTCCGTAATTAGGTACTTTTACGTATTTAAAAAATAAATAGTTTTGGCAAAATTGTTTTTTTTTCATCTAGTTTTTGAAACAGAGTTTCAGAACCTACATGATAAAAAAGTTTGATAGTATTAACTTTGTATTAGTTTATATAAAACTTTTTAGAAATGTTCAAATTGAATTAAAAGTTTATATTTAAAGGTTATTGACTTTAGTTTATATATTTTAAAAAATGTTGTTTTATGACACACCCTAATATATATATATATATTAGGGTAATATATATATATATATTAGGGTAATATATATATATATATTAGGGTAATATATATATATATATATATATATATATATATATATATATATATATATATATATATATATATATATATATATATATATATATATATATATATATATATATATATATATATATATATATATATATATATAATTTTATATATAATATATATATATAATTTTATATATAATATATATATATAATTTTATATATAATATATATATATATAATTTTATATATTGAAAGTTTTAACCTGCCTAATATTTAAACTTGTTTCTTTATTTTCTATTTTTCCATTTAAGTTAAAATCGAAATATTTACTGAAATAGTTATTCTATATTTTAAGTTTAAAGTTCTTATTTTAAGTTTAAGTAAAATTTAAAATGAGATTCTCAGATACAAGTAATATTTTTGATAAAAAAGAGCTAGTTTTTTGTTGTTTTTTTGTTATTGACCTCCTCAAGGCCGAGAAAGCCACTACAGAGGAGAAGGCTACTTAATAGTGGTTATAACCCTCTCTCAACTCTATAACTCCGAAACACAAACCTTGACAAACAAAGTCGCTGTGCGGAGAAACAAGTCGAGCGCCTACCCAGTGGGCACCGGGCCAAAAAAAGACGTCTTTTGAACGTTCAAAAAACGTCCGAAACGTTTAAGAGACGTTCAAAAGGCGTCTTTTTTATGTCCCGTGCCCACTGGGTAACTTCCAAGGACGTGGCGGGGATCGAACTTGGAACTTATCGCTTATGAAGCGAGCGCTTTACCACAACCGCATTTTGTTTGTTGCCCAAAAACTGGAGAGATACTATTAGTTGCCTAAAATTGGAGAGCTACTCTTTTTGCACTATAATATTTCTAAACTTCCAGGAATCCTTACATATTTGATTATTGCAGATAAAATTACGTTGTGTTTGTTTAGAAATTTGTAGTTTTTTACTCAAGTTTTTCTTTAGTTCTTCGTTGCTTGTAGGACAATACGTTTTCGATTTAATTTTCACAGTCACACAGTGTCATATGCCTTCAAAAATAAAGGTAAAAAATAAATTCCGGCATTCCGGCCTGAATTATTGTATTTCTGGCCGGAACCGAAATAAACTAAAAGTCACAAATTGTTCTTTGTTAATTTACGCTATTTAACATATTATAATAACAATGATATGAGTTAAAAAATGTATAAAAATAAATTTGATATATATTTTTTTTATCTAATTTTTACTATATAAATGTTTATTTATTTAAAAAAATTTTTTTTTATAAAGCTAAATAGCTTTATAAATGTTATATTTATAGCTATATAAATGTTTATATAATTGATATTTATAATAATATTATAATAAAACTTATGGGTAATATTATAATAAAAGTTTATAATAATATTATAATAAAAATTTATATCACAACTATATAAATGTATAATATAATAGCGATATAAATGTTTTTACGGTATAGCTATACCGTAAAAACACCTAATTACGAACGTTTTAAAAAAAAAAAATTATTATAACGAAATTCGAAAAAATAAAAACATTAAAATATGCATTACGGCAAGACGAATCGAACGATATAAAAAAAAAGTTATTATTTATTTTAAGTTTCAAAAAATTTAAGTTTTTAAAAAACTTGCTATTTTCTGGAATTAGGGTACTGTGAACCTTATTCCGGATGGATACAAAATAGAGAAAACAACACATAAACTCATTAAGATGTAAGACCCCTCAAAAATCATAACAAAAATTAAAAAAAATATTTTGTGTAATTCTGACACGAAATTTATCGCTGAACTCGAAAATGAAAACCATTTCTCAAAGTAAGATTTAGTTCTTGAGATATAAATCAATTCCTTCGACTGCATAGTGGGACAGGTGGTGGACAAAACCTAAAAAAAAAAATGTTTGTTTTATTCAAAACCATATAGTAAAACATATTTTTAATACTCTCATTAAAAATTTTGAAAATTATTTCAAATATAATAGTAAATTTAAAATCATAAAATTCTGTTGCGGTTTGATGTATAACGAAAACTTTTTTTTTTAAATAAAAAGCGTGAAATTTTTATTTTTTATGCATAGCCATAGTAAACAGTAACTTTTAAAGTTTTATTAGCTTACGGGATTAGTTTATATATTTAAACTATTTAACAGTAAAGCTTTACGAAAAAAATATAAAGTTAAGACCGGCCTTTATAATACACTTATAATCTGGCTTTAAAATAACGAGGTAAATTTTTAACACTTAATACTTTTATTTTGTACAAAAAGTGTCTCATAATTTAGGGAACCTATGAGAACCTATTTTAGATACTTGAACTTCTAAATATAATATGAATACAACCTATTTGGACTATATACATTGCCCCTAAATTCCCCTTTTGGGTTTCTTTAACATTTTAAAATAATGGCTCGTAGCTTATGTTGTTTGCTTGAAATCAACTTTTATTCTTGCAAATGTATTACGACGTAAATTACCTTTAACTTTTATGTTTTAAGAGTTTTTCCTGACGTTTCTGAACAAAACTTTTTAATGTGAGTATATATATATATATATATATATATATATATATATATATATATATATATATATATATATATATATATATATATATATATATATATGTATATATATATATATTACGTCGACGTAATATATATATATATATATATAATTATATATATATATATATATATATATATATATATATATATATATATATATATATATATATATATATATATATATATATATATATATATATATTATGTCGTTTAGCTTTTACGTCGCTAATTTTTTTATAAAATGAGCTTTTTAAAACCACATTATTTCGAAATGGGGTAAGTTGGGGCAGCTAACTTTTTTAGTTTCTTATAGAATGATACAAACTCTCTTTAAAAAAACAATCAGCTTGGCGAAGGAAGTCTAAGGTAAAAAGTCCTAGCACTATAAAAATCAGTTTAAACTCGTCACAATTGCATTTTTTAAATGCATTTCTTACAACGTGTATAAATACATATTTTAAATATTTTCATTATTTAAGATAAAGTTATCTATTATCTTTGTATATATAGAAAATTAAATTGAAAGGTTTTGTATTTAGGGAGGAAATCAAGATTTAAAAATGATAAAATTTTCATGATAAAAAAAAAACTGTTTTCGGTCACTTTCAAACATAAATTAACGTTTGAATCTTTTATATCAGCACTTATTTTTTATACCGTTAAAATCATAAGAAACTGTGGAAGATAGTTAGCTAATAACATTATTTAAATTGCGCTACTCAAAAAACTGTATTTTGGCCAAATTTTAAGTGTTTCTAAATCACTATGCACTGTGTTAAATTTGATCTGCCTAGCAACACGCATAGCAACGGGTTTTTAATCCGAATTACAAGCTGTTTTGTTGTTTTTTTCTTATTTAATAAACTTTTTTAACAATTGGTTAATCATGTAGAGTCAAAAAAAGTACTCAAAGTAGGCACTTCAGTCCATTTTATGATTTCGTAATATAATTAAGCTAAAATGTTAACTTTAATTTTATTGCATTCAAAATGTTAATCTTGTTTTAAAATGGGTTTAACCAATTTTGTAGCACTTCTGGTTGTCAAGAAATTTGCATTTTTATACTACCTAATTTGACATTTTTTTAGACAAAAAAATGCGTTTTTTTATTTTAGTTTTTTTTAAACATTTTTTACCATCATAACTGCGTAAAAATTTTACGCATCGACTTTAGGCAATAATCTATCTGTTATCATTCAACAATATACAAATAAAACAACTTTCAGTTCTCAACTAATCTTTAGAAAAAATATATATACAGAAAATATATATATATATATAGCAGAAAAATATATACACATTAATATACTCATAGACACATTACACATTAATATAGTCATAACTCTATTACAACATTAAATTGTGAAAAAATAAAATACAAGGTTGCCCAATTTTAAATTTTCTTAAATATTATAGATACGATATTATAAATATTATAGATCAATATAAACGATATATATCTATACATATATGATATATGATATATATATATATATATATATATATATATATATATATATATATATATATATATATATATATATATATGTATATATATATATATATATATATATATATATATATATATATATATATATATATATATATGTATATATACTTAAACAATATAAATAATATAGATTAATATATACGACTAATTTATAATAATATTATATAATTTATAATATATTTATAATATAATATTACTAATGATATATAATAACTATATACGACACGTTATAATAACTATAAACGATATAGATATAAATATTATAGATTAATATATACAACTAACTTATAATAATATGTTATAATTTATAATATATTTCTACTATAATAATATTAATAATATATATAATAACTATATATGTTACGTTATAATAACTATAAACAATATAGATATAAATATTATAGATTAATATATACAACTAGTTTATAATAATATTATATAATTTATTATATATTTATAATATAATATTACTAATGATATATAATAACTATATACGATACGTTATAACAACTATAAACATTATAGATATAAATATTATAGATTAATATATACGACTAATTTATAATAACATTATATAATTTATAATATATGTAATATATTTCTAATAAAATATTACTAATAATATATATAACTAGTAATTATTTCAAATAAATTGTAAAATAGGCTTTTTACAAAACTATAACTTTTCCTTTTTCAAGGTCAACAAGCAATGGAAAAGTCCATACTTAATTTTCCTCAGTCTCATAGACCACATCAAACAAAGTTTTTTTTAAGTTAGGAGTTGACTTGTTTACTCGAAGAACTTCACCTGTACACCAAAAGTATTTTTTAGTGTCGATTTTCATTATTTTATGTTGAATAAATTTCCCAACAAGATAATTAACATCATTTAGAATGACAACCAAGATGTTTGTTTTTTGTTGATTTGCTAATTGAGACAGTCTTGCATTCTTTAATTTTTCACTTAACTCTTCTTTCTGTTTTGCAATCAAAATATCTTGTTCTTTTCTTTCAATAAGAATAACTCTTCTCTCAATGGGCTCTGGAAAAGTCGTTGTTCTAATAACTGATTGTAAATTACTGAACAACTCAGTTTGTTGAGTCTATTCGCTTACTACCATGCATTTTAGTTTTGTAATAATATTTAGGTTCACATTTAACTTCCATAACATACCTATAAAGATCCAACTGTGCTCTTAATATTTTTTTGCTTTTAAATCTGTCAACTAACAAAACATATTCATCATCTGCTTCTTTTGAGGTCAACCACACCTTCGTCCTCAATTTTAACAACTCATTAACCGATTTAGCTTTTTTTAAGAAGGCTTTATCTTCAGCTGTTTTTTTAGCTTTATACTTTTCAGACAACCTTTCACTCATTTCAAACTTTAATTCTAAATGACACTGTTTGTATTTATCTTTCATTTTATTAAAGTTTGTTGAAGCTTTTTTTAGCAATGAGTCACGCTTATCTAAAGTCTTTTTATCCAACCAGTCTAGAGTTTTGTTTTTATACCACATAGTATAAGCTTGTATAGTTTGTATTTTGGCATTTGGCTTTGTACGAATTAAAAGATCCAATACCGCAAAGTCACTTTCTGACGCTTTGCTTGTTGTTGGAACATTTTCTGCAGCCTTACTTATATTATCACAAGGATGCCAATATTTACCTCCAGGAATTTGATCAGCAGATTGTCTTTCCAGAACAACTAACAAAGAATGACAAATTATTATTTCTAATGTCTGCTGTGTTAAAATATTTAAATCAGTGAGATTAGTCTCTTCAAATAATTTATCATACAAAATATCTTTATGAATATTAACATCACTTGGACTGAATATAGGTGTTTTCGAGATCATAATCGATGATGCATTTTTACACAAATCTGAAAGTTTCATTTTTAGGGTTAACAAAAATGGATTCGTATCAAGAATACTCTTTTGTGATTCAATTATCTGCCAAAGTGGACCTGTAATTATTATATCAACTATTCCAAGAGCCCGCACTTCTGCCAAATATAATTTGTTGCTAATATCTTCTTTAACTGCAAGTAAGAGATTATTTTGATTTGGCCAATTTTGAGGAAACTCTAAAATATCTTTTGAATGAAAATACAAAGCTGCAGCATTATAATATAATATATTAAATCTGTTACCAACAAAGGGTGCAAGCATACACTTACTTTGTCCTTTACCAGCAAGAAATGCATTAAAATATTTAGCAACTCCAGCCTCATCACTTCCCCTTACAAGAAAAGCTCTACATGCAGTTCTTATTAATCTAGTGGCACCTGATTCAGCAGTATTGAATGCAAAAATATTTTGATAACTACTACTTAAAACTAACTTTTCGAATGAGTTAATTGTTTTATCAGTTTCTGTTGCAAAGTTAGATAATAAATGCAATTTACAAAAAAAATTAGACATTTCAAAGAAATCTGCTTGCTCACCTTTTTTTAAACCTTCCCAGTTCTTTATAACTTTAGGCAGTAACTTTTTCCTCATATCTTTAAGCTTTAAATTAAACAGTGGATTAACTGGCCCAAGATCAGACGTGATAGTTTTAAAAGATCATACAAGGTTAGAAAAATCGTTTTCCTTGCTGCTACTTTCTAAAATGTCACATATATCATCTAATGTTTTGGTTAACGCATTAATAGTACAATCTGCATCACTGCCAGCCATTTCACATAATCCAAAAGATAAAATACTTTCATTTGTGGTAGTAACTTGGAAATTTTGAAAACGTCTATGATGTCGTGGTACCGTCACTGTGAAGACAATTGCCCGAATTAATTTCTACAGTGTTTATCATTTCTTCTGCAACTTGAAGTTGAGCAAGTGCTAAAGCCTCAGTCATAAATCGAGATTTTGTACCAATTGAGGGAAGCTTCTCTATATCTATCTTTGCTAGTTTTTTTAAAATAATTGTGATAACTTCATTAACTTTGTTCATGCTGACATTCAAAGAAACTAACTCCATAATAACTTCTCCATTGAAATGTTATTATTCTGCGATCGGTATCCTTCCAGGATTATTTAAACTGTTAGAAGACAAATTTTCATGTTTATTTACTACCATGCTAAACTTCTTGTTTACATAATACAATTTTTTGCTTGTAATTCTTTTATTCTCATGAAGGAGTGCAACTTTAATGCCACTTTTTTCAAGCTTAACTAACAAAAGTTTAACTCTTTTATTAAGATTATTAAGGACTTTATTATAAAAATCTTTTAATTCTTTTATTTCCTTATTTTGTTTCTTTTTTAATTGATAAATCTTTGCTTTATTACTTCCATGTAGTAGTTTATATGTCCTTCTAGTAGGTATGTGACATAAAATTTTAAAAAAACACTAGATTGTTATATATCATTGGAAAGGTTTTTAATTCAGTATTTTAAAGATTAAAAAATTATCAAAATTAAACATTTCTACAAAAAGTTATGGCATTTTGAGTACTGAATTTTTGATATATGGATTTCTTGAGGAAACTGTGATCAAATTTGAGGTTTTTTAAACTTAAAACGTCATAACTTGGTCAATTCTTATCGAAATACATAAAACTTGGTATCAAAAGATAGGTCTAAAAAAGGGCAGTATGCATATACAAAGGGTGTATAAAGAGCGCTAGAGGGGCGTCTACAAAACTCGTTATTGTATTGAAAATTGTAGATTTTTTTAAAGAAAATATTATTATTCAATTGAATTTTATAATTTTTATTTGCATTTTTTAATATATTCTAACAGGGTACCATCAAATATGATTTGGATACTTTAGGTTGATAGACTAGAATTCCTTTTGGTTTCGGGGACACCCTCTGGCCCAATATCAAGATTATTACTTTGTATCTTCATTTCTAAATGCATGCAATTTAGTATCAAAAAGAAAGGTTTTAGGGATAAACTCGTGAAAAGGGTGAAAGAGGGTATTATTCGGAAGCTCTACACTTCTCACACCTTGGGTAGGGTGGGTTAAAACTTAAATATTATTTTTTTGCAATAATAAATAGTACTTATATAAAACACAAATTTTTCATGAAAAAATCAAACTCAACTATGTACAAAAATTAATATACAAAAAGATTATATACAAGTATCAACTATATAAATATATACATACACACTATACATACATCTATCAATAAGTGCATATAGATTCAGCTAAGTGAATCTATATAAAATTATTAATAAGTATATTTATAGTTGTTAATAACTATATTCCTGAATCCTCTGCCATCCCTTCTGCCACCAGGAGGTTTGTATTTAAAATGAGGCAGGTCTTTACCTCCATTCTGGGCCCATATGCGGAAGGCCCTTTTTGATTTAGGCCCAGGGTGGCTTTGGCGCCAAACCAAAAAATCATTCCTAGACAAGTCTATATTTAAAACAAAAAAATTAAACGAGTGTTCAAAAAATTAAAATGAAAAACAAAAATTAAAACACAGTAAAAAACTTACCAAGGAGGTCTTGGTTTTCACTCTGGGTGCCAGATGTCAGTGATGACGTGGATGAAGCTGGTAAATTTAATTTTTTAAATTTTTAATATGAAATAAGTTTAATAAAAGTTATAAAAAATAGTGTTCATTTAGTAAAAAACCATTTAAAAAAACAAATTTACAACATCATTAAGATATATCTACCAAGCTCCTCCCTTTTGCGTCTTTTACCTCCTTTAGTGTCTCTGTAATAGAAAGTGAGAAATACCTTTTATATTGTCACTTCAAGACAACTTGCACAGCATCAAGACAAGCAAAAGTCATTTTTTTAAGCTGGTTATCAATGAAACTTATACGAGTGTTAGTGGTTAGCAATGGAGCATATATTGATTTTAAAATGTTAGGGGCACGAGTATTCCCAAAAAAATCTGTTCTTCTGCAAAACTAAGCAGCTGGATTAGATTTACAATTTGTAATTATTAGCAAAACTTTTTTCACTAACTGACTACCAGAAACATGATCAAAAGTTGCATCCTCAGCTAAAACATAAAACTTTTTCATTCAAGGCTCAGTAGAATGTTTTCCAAACAATGCAAGTACGCACATTTCTTTTATGGCTGTTTTATTATAAAATGCTCCTCTTAGAATTGCTTGCAAACTTTTACATTTTACTGTTCCAACAGTGAGGAAATGTTTAAACTCACTGTAATGCTTCATAAAAATGAAACAAGAATGAAAAAGAATATGAAGCCGATTTCCATGATATCTAGGAATAATACTTTGTAGTGGATCGTTTTTATCTAAAAAATTTACAAATTCTTTTGATTCACCTTTGACATCTTTTGTTCATGGCTAAAACAATTTTAACTGCCATACAATCATTTCCAAATAATTAACTCTCACACTCGAGAGACTGTAATGCAGAGCGACATGAAACTGTAATCGTGTCAAGAGGGTGCAAATGGCAGTTCAGCTCATTCAAATTCTTGCCCCAGGTTGCACAAACTTTGCTTATAGTAAGATGGTTGACTGCAACTCTGTCTGACATTGTGTTAGATATATTTTCAATAATCGAGTTACAACATTCATCAAAGCTACTTTGGTAAAAATCTGAAAAAACAAATGCCATATAATCAATTGAAGTGTTTATATGACTTTCATAATCAAATGCTGTTCCTCCTGGCAACTGATCTAGAGCAAACACAAGACATTTATCTTTAGATGTTAAGTTAATGCTATTAATACGGACACTTTCTTGTGTTGTAGCATCAAACCCAAGGGTAGGATTATTGTTATGCATAGTCCACTCTGCTGCTTGCAAATCTGAAATACTGCCAAGTTCACGAGCTCTTTGCTCAACCGTACTTCGATGAGGAATATTATTAAAAATAACACCCATATAATGCCCTATTTTGTTTTTTCATCTTCTAACATATTTCTTTCATTCACAACATTTCTTTCCTCCTTAATCTGGAGCAAATCATTCTCCAAACTAGCAATTACCCTGTTATTTGTCAAAACAGCAGCATTATGCTTATTTTTGAGTTGCCTTAAATTATGCTTTTCATTTAATTTCAATGCTTTTTGTTAATCTTTAAAGTGATGAATCTGCTCACTGAAATTTTTTTTGTGTTTTTTTAGATCTCGTATTTCTGCCCTTAAAACTTTAATTATTTTTTCTTTTTGTTTAACATTTTGTCTTGAAACATGTAATTGACTTGGCATGCTGTTTAATTCAGCTTTTAATAATGCTATCTTGTTCTGACGTTTTTTGTAAGAGTTAGCAAACCGAGAAGACAAGTAAGGTAACCTTCCTTTTAGTTTTTGTTTTTTAAGGCCTAATTTCTCTCTAAATATATATTTAGTTACGTTTCATTCGCTATAACCTGCAGATGTTGACGTTTAACTAGTTAAAGGAGATAAAACATTCATATTGGTATATGAAACATCTGAGAAGCCTGACGATAAAACAATATTAGGCAAACTTGATATAAGGCCTAAAAAAGTTTTATTGCAAATTTCAAAAAAGCGCGTACTATCCTCAGCCCTGTTAAAATTTCTAGACCAATTCAATGATTTATATATGAGACTCCTAACCTGATTTTTACATGTTTCTATCCTTAAATGTTGAGACGTTTTGAGAAACGAGTCACAATTTTTTGTAAATAATAATTTTTTTTTTTTTTTTATAAATAAATTTTATTTATAAAAAAAACATTACATTGTAATGTCATTTTATAAATATAATGACATTACAATTGCTAACTAAATTACAACTATTTAGTACAATTAAATAATCTATATCCAACATCATTATTGTTATTACTTGTACATTCGACCCCTCCTCACTGTGAGTGTATCTTTTTTTTCCAATAAAATTTGGCAGGTAGTAAGAAAAAGGTTTTTAAAGGTGAGAGAATATATTAGAAAAATGAACCAGCATTCCTTTGATATATACTTGATGTCCAAACAACAACAAACTTTTACCTAATTGGAGTATGGTATTAAGGTGTCTGAGTATGCTTTTTTTTCAATGAAATTTGGCAGGTAGTAAGAAAAAAGGTTATTAAAGGTGAGAGAATGTATTAGAAAAAAGAACCACCATTCCTTCGCTATATACTTGATGTCCAAAAAACAAGCAAATTTTCAACAACAATCAAATTCATAATAAATAAAGTTTTACATCAAAAAATCCATGCAAAATTAAAGTTCCATAACTCTAGTATTCAAAAAATATCTATGTTGATACATATTTCTAAAAAATAACAGAGCAAAACAAGTTCATACCATGCAACTTTTCAACAAACTTGAAAAAGCGTATCACAGAATTTGGCCGAAAAAACGGTCCCGTAAAATCCGGATTTACGCGTACCTACTTCTAGGGTCAAATCAAATCAAATCAAATCAAATTTATTCTGAATAAAGATCTTACATCAAGGATATTTACAAATAGTAATGATACTAATCTCAAGTAAACACCTATCAAATGAAATTATAATAAATAGTGATAATAAAGAGAAAAGTAAAGTCAGATAAAAGGTGATAATTGTAAGAAAAGGAAAAAATAATAGAAACTGTAAAAGTTATATAACGATGTTAACCACAAAATAATACCAACAACAATAATATAAATAATAACTATAAATTAAAATAATATCAGTAATAATAACAGATTAATAATAATATTAGTGATAATATAAAATAACATTAATAATAACAGATATTATAATAATATAAAGTAAATACAAATTAAATTGATATTAATAATAATAAAATATGAATGACAGTAGTAATTATTAGAAATATATTTATATAATGATTTAAAACAACAATAATAAGGAACAACACTAGTATTTAACAAAATTTAACAATAATAATAGTAATAATAATTATAAAAGTTATTGTTACAAAAAATGTATAACATATATAAATATATATATATATATATATATATATATATATATATATATATATATATATATATATATATATATATATATGCATACGCACACATGAACACATACATACATATATCAATACATACACACATACACTCATACACTCACACATTTATATATATATATATATATATATATATATATATATATATATATATATATATATATACATACATATATATATATACATATACATATATATATATATATATATATATATATATATATATACATACACACATACACATATACATATACATACATATACACATATACATACATACATACATACATATACGCATATACATATATACATACCCATACACACATACATACACACACACACATACATATATATACATATACATACACACACATATACATATATGCACATACACATACATACATACACACACGTATATATATAAATATACATTTTACATACAGTATCTCTCCAAATAAAAAGCATGAAGACGAGTTTAAATTGTGTAATAGAGTTTAGGGATTTAAGGTGAAGAGGTAATTTATTCCAAGATTTTACGCATTGGTTTGTGATTGATTTATGACCGTACTTAACCGAAGAATGATTTGGGACAGATAATTTAAGGTTACTACAAGATCGAAGATAGTAGCGAGAACATTTTATAGTGGTAAAGAAATTACAAAATGAGGGAGGGAGGTTTACTTGCTTGCTATTCCAGACAAATAGACAATTTAACAAATGAACAAGATCACACAATTTCAGAATTTTGGATAGAAAGTATAGGATATTAGAATTAGAGCGATATTTTTGAAAGAATATTATTTTTGATGCCTTGTTTTGCAGATTAGATATTCTTAAAAAACCTTTTGTCTGGCTTTGTCCCCAAACCTGACAAGCATATCGTAAATGTGATCCAAAAATCGCATGGTATATGTTGAGCAGAGTTTCATGGTTGACATAATGTCGAATTTTGGATAGGATCCCATTAGATCTAGATAGTTTCAGTGCTAAGTCTTTAAGGTGAGAGGAAAAGGATAGATTCGAGTCAATTTTGATTCCAAGATATTTTAAAGAAATTACAGGAAAGATTTTTTGGCCACTTAGTCTGAAGTTTAGGTGTTTAATGATTTTAGATTGAGTTGATTTGAAAATGATAAACTCAGTTTTGCTGGTATTAAGACTTAATTTGTTGGATCGCAGCCATTGAAGAAGATTGGATAAATCATGATTTATATGTTTGTTGATTTTTTTTAATGATTTGTTCTTAAGGAGTAAGTTTGCGTCATCAGCAAAATTGTAAACAGTTGAAAATTTTAAGGACATATTGAGATCATTTATAAAAATAAGGAAAAGCAGTGGACCTAACACAGAACCTTGTGGTACACCTGTGGAGAAAAATATTGGCAAAGATTTAGCATTATTGATGGCGACAAACTGTGACCTATTAAAAAGATATGATAAAAACCATTGGTGAGCAATACCTCTAACACCATAGTGTTCTAGTTTACTTAGAAGGATTGAGTGATCAACAGAATCAAATGCCTTATTTAAGTCAAGAAACACACCACACGCAAATAGTTTACTGTCAAGAGCTTTCCTAATTGACTCAGTTATATTAATAAGTGCATAAATTGCGGAGTGTTTGCTACGAAAACCATACTGGTGATTGTAAAGACATTGATTTTTTTCAAAAAAGTTGTAGAGTCTGATATGCATGGGTTTTTCAAATATTTTACTTAAGTTAGAAAGAAGAGAAATTGATCTATAATTTTTGTGGTCGAATTGAGAACCCTTTTTATGGAGAGGAATGACTTTGGCTATTTTAAACACATCCGGAAAAAGCCCTTTTTCAAAAGAATTATTCAATATGGTACAGAAAGGTTTAGAAATAACGTGAGCAGTAAGTTTAAGAAGACGAGTGGGAAAACTGTTTGGACCTAAACTTTTCTCATTTAGCAGAGTATTTCTTATTAAGTCAGATACCTCGTTTTCAGTGACTGGATTAAGGAAAAAGGAACTAGAACTTGGGTTTTTTAAATAATCAGAAACAATAGTTTTAGAGGAACTAATTTTGCTTGATGTTGGACGTTGTATAGTTTGAAAGTGTTTGTTGAATATGTCAGCAATGGCCACACTGTCTGAGATAGTTTTACCATTATATTTAAGATTATAAGACTTATTTGGCGAAGAAGGTTTGATGTTAATAATTTCTTTTATTCCTTTCCATGTGTTTTTTGTATTGTTGAGGTTATTGTTAAAGAAGGAAATATAGTATGAATTTTTAGAACTCTATAATAAATTGCTTATTTTATTTCTATATAATTTAAATTTATTGAATAGATTAATTTTTGTGTTGGGATTTTTAGATTTTATATATTTTTTATAGAGCTTGTTTTTTATATTAATTGATTTCAGAATTCCATAGGTGATCCAAGGTTTGGATTTGAGTTTAATTTGGTTTGCGGAAAGTTTTTTGTATGGGGCATGACGATCAAGGATCGCGTTAAGTGATTTTAAAAGGAATTTCATAGATTCATTAACATCGTCACCATTCTTAATATTAAGTTCCCAATTAATATCTGATACTGCCTGTATAAATTTATTATTATCAAAATTCCTAAAGGATCGTTTGGTAGTTATTACTTTTTTGTTTTTAGGAGGAGTATTTGGAATACAAACAAATTGTGCTAAGTGATCTAAAATTGATATTGTGAGGTTTCCAGAAATTAGATTAGGAGTTTGAAAATTTAAAAAGATGTTATCAATAATTGTTTTTGATGTACAAGTTATACGTGTTGGTTGAATTATTGTAGGGAAAAATGAGTAAGAACATAATGAGTCAAGGTAATCAGAGATAATGTTGGATTCATTGTAATTTAGTAGGTCCATATTAAAGTCACCCGTTATCACAACCTGTTTATTTTCAGAACTAAGCTTTTCAAGTAAAGGGTTAAAATGATCGGAAAGGAATTCCTTAGGATTTAACGAAGGGTGTCGGTATATACAGCCAATGATGATATTTTTTTTAAAAGGATTGACAATTTCAACAAAGACAGATTCCAAATAGTTTGGGACGTATACTGTAAGATCTTGTCGAACATTGTAGTTTATGTTGGATTGCAAGTATAGAAGAGCACCTCCTTTTTTGGCTTCAGTTGGACAATGTTCGATAGTATAGCCATTTATATTTATATCAGTTATGCTAGAATCATTAATCTGTAACTTAGATTCTGAAATACCAAACACAATAGGGAGAGAAGTAAGTGAACTTATGAGACTGTGAAGATCATCAATATGAAAAGGTAAAGTTCCAATGTTTAGATGAAGGTACAATTCAGAATTTGATTTTATAGTTTTATTAAGATCAAGAATATCATAATATTTGCAGTTAGTATTCGTGTTAGAGATTTTATTTAAATCCTTAAATAAATTTTTGAAATGTATCGGACTTTCCAAAGAATTTAATATATTAGTTGGAAGAGTCTGACATGAAAAAGTCAAAGAAAGTTCAAAGTCAGAGAGTATACTAAAAGGCATATTCTTAATTATGCAGTCACTACAGAACCAGTCAGAAGAGTCTTCTACAAGAAGATTATATGAGGATTTATTGACTTGACTGCATTTAGCATGAACCCAACAAGAACAAAAATCACATAAAATGGCTCTATGACTTTCAGCTACTAGTTTATTGCAGAATTTAGTGTACTTTATTGCCATGTCAAAATATATTGTTGAAAATAATAAAGCAATAGTATATAAAGTTAAAATAATATAAATCAATAATAAGTAATAAATAAGAGTATATTATAATAATATTAACATAATATACTATAATATAAATAATAATAATAACAACAATAATGATAACAATAATATCAGCAACAATAGTTATTTAAAAAAAAACATTAATATAGAAAAGAATTATAGCAATATTAACAACAGTAAAAATAATAATATTAATGAAAAATAAACAAAAAAAAGCTAGAAAAAATAAAATAAAATAAGAATAATTACATTAAATTAAAAATGTATTATAAAATAAACAAACTAAATTCTTCTTAAATTTCACTATAATCTTCTAGTTCTACTATTGCTTTTTCTTCTTTCTTTTTTCTTAGTTTACTTAATTTTTCTTTTTTTCTTTTCTTTACTTTTTAACTTTTATTTTTACTTTATTTGTTTTTACTTCACTTTCGTTCTTTTGTTTTCTTTCAATTTTTTTTTTTTATCTTTATTTAAGTTTATTTAGTGTTCTTTTTTTTTTTTTAATTCGAAGTTCTTTTTTCCTTTTTTTCTTTTTTTTTCTTTCCTTTTCGTATGACTTTTTATGTGCGTTTCTTTAAAGATGATTTTTAAGATTGTTAACGAACTATTTATGCGTATAAAATAAATAATTTTTTACTTGTTATTATAAGTTGGTTTTATCTTTAATATTTATATTCTTCTTTTCTTTTTTTCTTCTCTTTTACCGTTAAAAAAACGCGACCGCCATTTGCAAAGGGTCGTTAGATGTAAATTTTTTTTTCATATTACTATTACGAACATTTGCAGATTTGAATTTATTTATACAACCAGATGAAGCAAGTTTCAATTTTTTAAAACAGTTTTTCGAGGTTTATTGGTTCAATTTTCTTTTTTTACCCTTCGTTTTATTTTTTTTTTACTTTATATGCATAATTCACAACTAGTTTCCGAAATAGGTGGTTTAAAGAGCATCAGCTTATACATATCTCTTCTTTTATTGTTTTTTTTAAAGAATTTAAATTTATCTACAACAATGTTAATTTTGTTGTACAAGCTCAAATTATTTTCAGTTACTGAAAACAAATTGGAGAATCGGCTTCTGAAATTAGAGCACACCATTTTCAAAGATTTACCACTCAAACATAGATACCAATCATATAATTCTTTATTATTCATTATGATAAGGCGAATTTTATACAAATACTGTATTATACAATTAAATTATTATATTGTTTTTGCAAATTAGTTACCGAAATAATTTTTGAAACAATATTAAGACGGACTGAAAGGAAGAAGAGGACGGGATTTAGCAGGCTTTAACTTAAATTTAAAAATTAAGCTGAATACCCAAATATGAGCAAAAACTTATTTTAAACCAACTTATTCATCACAAAACCCAAAAAAAATATATATATATAAACAAAGAAAAATAACTATATGTTATTTTAAAGGATGCTAGAACGCAAATAAAATTACTTTAAGCTAAAATAATTACAAAAACTTAATTAAAACCGGTCCTACAGCCAGATAAACTGATATTGAAAATACTAGCAGATATTTTATCAAAGATTAATCATTTTACTTTTTGTAAAACATTTTACTATGGCATAATAGATTTAAAAAATCGGTCTAAATTTAATCTGAAAAAGTCTTCTTTATATATAAAAAACTGAATTTTGTCTACGGAATTTGTCACGTGACTGAAGTACTTACTCAAAGTAAAAAATACAGAATATTTATGGAAATAAATACACTAAAACTTTGCCAATCGATGCAACTTTATCAGTTGCTCCTGTTATTAGTTATGAAAATGATCATATTTCTTGTAACACTTCATCAAATTTATCTATACCCTCAAAAAAATTGTGAAAATTGAGACAACTCAGCATAATAAAAAGAAAACTGTTGGTTATCGAATTGTTGATATTGAAATTTTTTCTTGTGTTATTAATCAACTATGTTGCAAAAAATGTTTACATTCAAAATTAAATCTTTCAGAATGTTTTCCATAAAAAAAAAGGATTCAGCTCAATGTTAAATACTTGCTGCTCTGCAAAAAAAAAATTGAGTTTTATACTTCAAAGACATGCTCTGAGATAAAAACTTTTGATATAAATAATAGAACAGTTATTCAATGCATGCATGTGGTTATGGTTTTTCAGGATTAGAAAAATTTACATCTTTAATGAACATTCCTAAACTTACAACTAAAAAGAATTACAAAAAAATAATTTAATCTGTCTCTTATTGTGCTAAAATTGTCGCAAAGAAACAATGATTGATGCTGTGAAAGAAATTTGTTGACTTTCTTCAAATATTGTTGACGCTGCAGTATCAGTTGATGGCAGTTGGCAACGTCGTGGGTTTTCTTCATTAAATGGAGTTGTTACAACAATATCAATGGACACAGGTAAAATTCTTAATTGCGAGCTTATGAGTCGGTCATGAAAAGCATGTAGTCTAAAATTAAAACTTAAAAAAAAATAATCCTTGTGCATTTGAAGTTTGGAAGTCATCACATGTAAGTAAATTAAATTATCGCTCTGCTCCTGGCATAGAAGTAATTGGTGCACAAAGAATTTTTATTTTTTTAGGTGCTCCCAGAAGTCCTTACGGTCTTATCACAGAGCACCGCGGGAGAGCATTTAACAGGAAGTTCACGCCTCCTTCCGTACCAATGTCGCTTGTTGGGCTAGAGCTGACGTCGAACCTAGGACCTCTGGGTTCTGAGCCAGAACTCTAACCACTGCTCCACGGCTGCAAGTCGTTCTATTTGACAAAATAAAGGTATGTTAACTATTATGGTGATGCCGATTGTAAAAGCTATTCTTATGTTAAGGATACTTATCCTGGTATAACATTGTGTAAGTTGGAGTATGTTGGACATGTACAGAAACGAGTCGGTAGTAGATTAAGAGCTTTGAAAAAAAACGTTAATGGAATTGGAGGCAAAGGCAAATTAATGAATGCTATAATTAACCGCCTACAAAACTACTATGGAACTGCTGTTAGGCAAAAAGCCAATGATTTAGAAGGTATGAAAAAAGCCATGCTTGCAATATTGTTCCATGTTTCATCATCATTTGAAAATAATTGGCATACTTATTGCCCTGATGATATACATAGTTGGTGTCATTATAAACAGGACAAAGATAGTTCAAAATCTACTTACAAGCCAGGTGCTGGTCTTCCAATTTCAGTCATCAGTCATCTAAAGCCTGTATATATCGATCTATCTGAAGAAAAACTCTTAAAAAAATGCCTTCATGGTAAGACGCATAACCAAAATGAAAGTTTTTGATTTATAGAAGATTTAGTTCACAAAAATGCATTTTTTTTAAAGACGCCATTTTGAAAAACTCAACATAGCTTAAATACTTGGTTTTTTAGAAAAGTTTTAGTTTAGTTTGTAGATTGCTATGTTGTCAATTGCCAAAAAATCATATCCTGTATGCTTTCGGTTACTGAGATAGAATGGCCGAGGTGGCCTAAACATTTTTGGATGTCTGCCATTTTACTTGGTTACCATGGCAACTAATAAATTTATTTTGCATCATTTAAAATCCTATTTATATAGATGTTTTTCAGGATATATTTGGTTTTTTATTAAAAAGATTTTTTTAATAAAAAATTTTTTAGGGGTCTTATACCTTAAATTAATTTCAGAAACTGCTATAAAAATATTACTGAAATGGAATTGTTTTGAATTATGTTATGGCAAAAAGTATTCTATTGGCATTCCGTGCATATAAATTCCATAGAGGCATAGTAATCAATCGCGCAAGCGACGCAAGACCAACTAGCGCACTGTTTGCATGTAAGAGATTGAACATCTATGCTACTAACCCAATAAATGCCACAAGAATAACATGAACAAACAGGCTCTTCTATCAGAATAATGTTTTTTGAGTTTTGAATCTTTTTTTAAAATTGTTTTGCTTCAGATAGATGATTTGCTTTCAAAAGTTTTTTTTTTCGTTTCTTTTTTTTTTTGAATTTTCCTCTTTATGAGACGTAGCAGGAACTTTTTTTTGCTCTCTAGATATTTTTTTGGCAGCTTATTAGTCTAACTTTTATTTTTTTCATTCTTGTTCGGTTTCGTCAAAAGCAATAGCATCGGCTTTGGTCACATTATAATTGGGTTCCCGTTAATTCTCTTTTCTATTATCTAAAGGCTTCTTCATATGACATTGCTTTGTCATTAATGGCTTAAAACTAACTGTATTCGAGCTTCATTCTCTATTTTTTGTTTTGATTCAGCTGCATTCATTTCTTAATACAATAAATAAATTCATTTATATATATAAGATTATGGGTAAATAAATAATAATTAATGTATCTGGAATTAAATTATTTAACAAATTTACATACACAAGATTATGCGTGAATAAATAATAATTACCTGTATCCGGAATTAGGTATCTTTTTTTGTGTGCTATTAACTATCTTATTTTTAATCTATTTTTAGAAATAACGACAATACCGCAATTATTTTTAGAAATAACGACAATACCGCAATTATTTTTAGAAATAACGACAATACCGCAATTATTTTTAGAAATAACGACAATACCGCAATTATTTTTAGAAATAACGACAATACCGCAATTATTTTTAGAAATAACGACAATACCGCAATTATTTTTAGAAATAACAACAATACCGCAATTATTTTTAGAAATAACGACAATACCGCAATTATTTTTGCAGAAAATAAGTAGCGTCAAATTTAGTTCAAAATAGTGCTTATACAATTTTTATTTTATTTTCAAAACTAAGTTTATTTTTTTCTCATTTTTTTGTTAATTAAATTTTGTTAGATTTGAAGTTTAAAGCTAACACAATCGTAAATAGATTTATGAATTATTTTTTTAAACATTCGATTTGTCTTGTATTAAAGTTTATTTATAAAAAAAAATAATTATAAACTCGATATAATACGAAAGATACGAATCTTTTAAATAAACCGTTTTTTATAAAAATTAGGCTTCGTCCGTAATTAGGTGCTTTTGCGTATTTAAAAAATAAATCGTTTTAACAAAATCGGTTGTTTTTTTGTATCTAGTTTCTGAAACAGAGTTTCATTACCTACATCAAAAAAAATGTTTGATAGTATTAACTTTGTATTAGTTTATATAAAAATTGACTTTAGTTTTTCCATGCTTTATATAAGGTTACTTTCTATATATATATATGTTTGTGTGCCACAAAATTTGAAATCAATTTTTGAAAGCTTTTTTCTCAACCAATTTTGCTCAAATTTTGCACACTTAATCATTTTCGATGACAATACAAGGAAATGGAAAAATTTGACCAAAAAAAGTTAATTAAGTTAACAAAAATTTAATTTGTATTTCCCCATACATTTTATTTATTTGATATGAATTGCGTATTACGTCACAAAAATCTTTGATTTGCAAATTATTTGCAGTTTCGAAGACATTAAAGCGCAGCGATTCAAAACCTATTGTTTTAAGTTATTAAGTAATAAGTCTTAAGTTATTAAGTTAAAAACCTATTGTTTTAAGTTAATAAGTCTTAAGTTATTAAGTTAAAAAAGAAAAATTTAGTAAAAACAGTAATTTTTAAATTAAAAAAAAAAAAAAAACAGTAATTTTTCCTTCTACAAAAGATAACAAAAAAAGAATTTCTAGGCCCAATAGAATTCTGCTTGCATAAAGCATGGATTTGAAAAAAGAATTTTTTTTTGATTTACTAGTTATAAAAAAGTTCAGCATGAAAAAACGAGCTAAAGTAAGCGACAATTTTTTTTTCTTCATAAAAACAAAAAAAAAAAAAGGAATTGCGTTATACTGAAGAAAGTGAGTAGGGGAGACCGGGGCTAGTTGGCTCGGTTTTTACTCTATGAGCTCTGTAGCCCTAACAGTACATTTTTTTTAAAAATATTAGAGTGTAGTCTTAAAGAGTATGGATTAGGGTATCTTATAAAATTTACATTCATTTACAAAAAAAAATTCTTGGGGCCTTTCCGGACCCTCAAAAAAAAATTTGCGCCAACTTACCCCACCACGGGGTAAGTTGGCGCAGACTATAAAAATGATTATTAATGCACTATTAAGTGCAAAATTAATAGAAATTTTTTTAAAATTAATTTTAGCAACAATTTTATCCCAAAATTTAATATTACTTTTAGCTGGTACCAAATATTAGTCCGTTTAAAAGCCAAACAGTAACCCACCTTTTATCTGTGGAAAAAAAAACTAAACAAAAATTTTTTTAAATTTTTTTGTAAGAATAAATATTTTCAATGTTGTTAAAAATAAAAAAAAGTAATTTTTTAAAAATACATATTTTTTTCCATAGTAAATGCTATGAGCCAACTTACCCCGTGAAAAATTTGTCAACTTACCCCGAAAGCTTTTTTTTTAATAAACAGTCTATAGATCCTGAAAAACGGCAGCTTTGAAAAAAAAGTCTGACTGGATATAGTAAACCAATTGTGACTGGAACTTTTACAATAATTTTTTTTTCATATGACTAAATATTTTCTTTGTAAAGTAAAAAGGAAGCGATGTTCTAAAAGTTACCTTTTTGTCCAAAAAACGCATAAATCTCAATATCTCCCATGCGCATGCGCGAATCCTGACAATACTACAGTGAATGATGAAATGGTCAATGAGGAAGTTTCTGAGAAATTTTTGTCACTTTCTGATAAAAGGCTCTAAAGATAAACGCAGTTCGTCAACTTAGGTATTACACCAAAGAATGTATCATGTAAAAAATCACATTACTAATCAACCCTTGTGTTAAAGTGAAAAAAAAAAAATTATTTTCATCAAGTGTTCAAAATGATATCCCAATACGATTTTTCAAAAAAACTTGTAGGAGTCTATGAATGCGATTAGTATAGAAACAATCCTTGAATGCTATTAGTAAAGAGTTTACCAGAACACCTTTTTTAGTAAGTAACAGTAAAACAGTTAAAATTAAAACTTAAGGTGCTGTTACGCATTTTTATGATGGCAGTTAAGATTTTATTTTTTAATGTTTTATTCTATTCGGTTCGGTTTTAAAATACTTTTGTAAAGCAAATGAAGCAAAAGCCAACGCACAAGTGTATAAAACAAAGAAAAAAGTTATGATGATAAACGTATTTTATAATGAACCAAAAGTTTCAATGGTAAACATAATTTATGATGTAACTAATTTTTCCCATCATTGATCTCTAATCATAATCACCATGATCTCTAATCATTGCGCCACAGCTGCTTTGTTTTATGTTTTTGGTCGACATTTTTGGTGGACACACAGACAACAACAAAAAAATTTTTTAACTTTATATTATCGGCCAATTTGTTTCCAATTTTTGAATAAAATTTCACACAAAAAAATTGTTATATAAAGCAACTGTATATGTGATGCAAGTGATCGACAATCAATCACCTATATCCCATATAGTTTTTACTATAATATGTGGTAAAGCCAGGACCGTTTCTAAAACATGCGGTAAAGTGCGTAGTTCAATCACATAAACATCTTCACAAACATGCTTTTTTCGTAAACCTAAATGAAATAGATATATTGACGCTTTTCAGAGAAGACCAAAAACCTTACAAAAAGAGACATTTTTTATAGACCATTTCTTTATGTAAGGCAAAATGGTTTTTCCAAAATTATGAACTAAAAGTTAATAAAACTTGGCTAAAAAATACTTTTGTTATTTACAATTAAAACGTATAAAACAAAAAACAAACATTTGACAAGACTCAAATTTACTGTCCTCATGCATCGCACAACCTTGACGTCCAATTAAATGTCGGTACTGCTTTTACTCAATTATTTTAGTCGTTACTTCATTATTCCATAGTTTGTTATAAACAGATCTTGTTCTACTTTTTAACTAAAAAATATTGATAAAATGGTTACAGGTGAAATCTAAGATTTTGTTGAATTTTTTTTTGCTTGCGAATAATATAATCTAATCTTTCGTTACTCTAAATTTCATGTAGTTAAGTTTCAAAGTAAAGTTAAATTTCATGTAGTTTAAAGTAAAGTTCATTTACAGTTGAAAATACTATTTAAGGGTTTCAAAAATTTCAAAAATGTAAAATATTTTTAAAATGTGGAAGCACTTATATTTAATCAGAAAATAGATCAATAAACAAGGAACATTGTTTATAGCAAATTTGAAAGCTACAACGCCTTTATATAGGCGAATTATACAATGATAAAAAATTTTGATATTGCGCAAAATGCAACAAAAACTTTTGCTTTTTATACATTTTAGGTCTAACTAATGATTGGGTTGTTGTTTAATAGCTAGAAACACTAACAATGACAAAGGCGAAAAATGATTTTTCTATATTTTAAATTTTCAGAAGAACATTAATATGATATTGGAATTAATAGTCGTTGTTTTCTGTATTTGGTTTTGAAAATTTAGGTTAGTTAAAACCATTAAGTTGACTAATAAAGTTGATATACTGCTGTATAGTCTGCAGGGCTTGGGATAATAACGCTTTGTTATAAAAATTAGTATTTTTTTTTATTTGAGTGATGGTTTGACTTGAGGTATGCAGCATCTTAACGACATCTTTATCAATTAATAAAGTTTTTTTTTTTGTTAGCTCAACAATATCATGCGACTTTGTTCAAACTTTGTGTTAGCTAATTTATAAACCCATCTTATTTGAAATATTTGCTGAAAAAAGCGCAAACCCAAACTGTTTAAAGTTAAAAGATGAATATGTTAATACAGTATTGTATATCAGCTCTCATTTAGTCAACTTTAGTGTCCTATATTAATGCTTTATGTTCTCCAATATGGTATTTGCTAGCTAAAATTTTTTTTAAAAGCTCCATATCTTTTTAAGGATATTTTTAGAAAAATTACCAATAAGAGACCAATGCTCTAAAATGATGAACAAGAGTGCTATAGGGAATATATAGTTTAATGCAAAGAGATCCATATTGTGCATCAAGTTTCTTATTTAATCAATTTTTTATTAAAGTTATAAACTTAGACTTTTCATGAAATGGGTTTATAGAAATGAGTAACTAAATAAATAGACAACGCAACGCTGCTTTTAAAATAACAAATGTTTTTATTAAACATATAATAAATCCTCTAACTATATAAACAAGAGTTATTAAATTTGAAAATGTAATTTTTCTCGCTTTTTTATCCAAATTAAATAAAAAACTCCATATATTTACATATTCATTAAGTTGTTCAAATCTTTCATTTATTGACGACAGACATGTATCTAATAAAGGGTTAAAAAATGTCACTTTAAGTTTTTTCTCGGGATTTTGAATTGGTTCGTCAGCAACATTTTCATCATAATGACGTTTCACTCGTCGCACTCTTTTAAGCGGCTTAAATATTGGATCGATGTTTAAATCTTCAGCTAACTCTTTGGCATCAACCGTTGTTTGTTTAAAGCCAAACGTTCTGTTAATTTTCAAAAATGTGATGCATTTTTTCAACATTTCAGCGCAGTGTGTTAGATCCATGTCTTTGGCTTGCATTGCTTTACTAACAACATATATTTGGAATAGTACATTGTACCATGCAATTAAAGAAACTAAAAAACTATAGTCTGCGCTTTGTGTGCAATATCGGGAGTTTTGGTTTCAGTTTCCTATATAGTAATTAAAGCATCATGTACGCTGCTTATTTGATATCGGATGGCTTTGAGGCTCTCAATTTTGGCTTCCCAACGAGTGTCGAATAATCGTTTAAAAGTGAAGTTTGTTGTATGACTAAGTAAAACATTCCAGCGTGAAGTTGATGCAGAAAATAATGTGAATAATCTTTGTATTATGCCGAAAACGTTAATGGAATTTAGTGAAAACTGCGCTGCGTCACAAATAACCAAATTAAGAGAATGACTTCCACATGAAAGGTTAAAAGCCAAAGGATTCAAATCTAATATTCGCTTTTGTAGACCTATTTTTTTACCTTTCACATTTGCACCGTTATCGTAACCTTGCCCTCGACAAAAGCTTATATTCAGTCTAAAATCTTTTAAAGCTCCAATTATGATTTCTGTTAAACCAAGACCTGTCGTGTCGTTAACATTGAAAAACCCAAGAAAGTGTTCATTTATTTTTATAGGATATTCTGATATATTTATAATTCTAATCGTAAGCGAGAGTTGTTCTTTGTGAAATACGTCAGGAGTGCAGTCAGCAATAATAGAATAATATATACTTTTTTAATTTTTGAGCTTTGGATATAATTGTGTTGGTTAATTTTGATGCCATTATATCTATCATTTCATTTTGAATGGTTTTTCCACAGTAATGATCAGAAATATCTCCTTTAAGAGCTAGCGTGACGTGGTTTAACATGATAGGATCAAATTTAGCGAGTGATTGTACCAACCCTAAAAATTTGCCGTTATTAACTGCATACAATTTTTGAAGAACCTCTGAAGGCCATATTATTTGTTGCCAAGTATAAAGTAATGTTCATCAATCGTTCAAGAACACTTCGCCACCTTAAACTATCCTTTTCGATTAGTTTTTGTTCTTGTCAGTGCCGTCTTAAAGCATAGGCTAGGTAGGCTGCAGCCTAGGGCCCCCGATTTTTAGGGGCCCCCAAAATGAGTCTGGATTTTTTTTCAAATTTATATAAATAAAAAATTATATTTCTAAATTTTCTGAAGAAATCATAGTTTGGGGGCCCCTCGGGAATAATTTTTTTCTTGATAAGATTTTTTTTAATTATTTTTAGAAAAGTATCAGTTTTTCAGTTTGGGGGCCCCTAGGGAATTTTTTTTTTCTTGATAAGCAAAAATGCATGCATGCGTCCGAAAATAAACATAAATTTTCCGATAAGAAGTGTTAAATACAAGCACTTAAAATATCCCATTAGATTGAATTTGAAATTGTTGTGATCAACTTAAAACATCTGTTTTGAAAAAAAGTCATTTAACATGTCTAATCGGACTTATCAAAGTGGTGCTGCAAAGAGGAAAAAAGCCGCTAAAGCAAAAGAAGACATTTCAAAATATCTTCCTTTGACATCATTTCTTTTGGTACAAAAGTCAAAGCCTGTTGTGTCCGAAGATGTATTTCTTTGTCCAACTTCAAATTTCGTAAGCATTGATAGTGCTTTGTTGCCAAATGAAACTCTAGAAATTCAACAGGAACTGGAACCAGAACAGGAGCCAGAACCAGAGCAGGAGCCAGAATCAGAGCAAGAGTCAGAACCAGCACAGGTGCCAGAACCAGTACAGGAGCCAGAACCAGCACAGGAGCCAGAATCAAATCAAATTAAAACTTATCCAAACGCAACAACAAAAACTACTCAAGAAACTGACCCAGCATTGTGGCATCAGTTATCCCAAGAAGCTCAATCATTTTGGATTTCTAATGGCCCGTCCATGTGCCAGAACAATGATGGGAGCTTCAAAAATTCGGAAAGGTTGAGTTGCGGACAAAAAAGGTACTTATCAAAATCTTGCTTTAGACGTGAACTACACAATGGCGAATTTGTCAATCGTGAATGGCTATTATACTCACCTTCAACAGGTTCTGTTTTTTGCTTTGCTTGTACCTTATTCTCCAGCAAACACTCTAATTTTTCCACAACTAGATTTGATGACTGGAAAAATGCCTTAAAATGTATATCTGGACACGAGAATGGTTCTGAACATCACAAAAATATGCTTACTTACTCCAGTCGGCAGAGAGAAAGTGGCCAGCTTGACTCTGTATTAATAAAACAGTTACATAACGAACAATTGTACTGGCAAAATGTGCTGATAAGAATTGTTGCAGTTGTAAAGTTCTTGTCATCAAGAGGATTGCCATTTCGTGGAAACAATGAAACCATTGGTTCAGAGCAAAATGGTAATTATTTAGGAACTCTTGAGTTACTTAGCCAGTTTGACCCATTCCTACATGAACACATGAAAAAACATGGAAATTCTGGAAAAGGTAATACTTCATACCTCTCCGCCAATATCTGTGAGGAGTTTATATGCCTAATGGGAAATAAAGTTTTGAGCGAAATAATTTCTGAATTAAAAAAAGCAAAATACTACTCAATCAGCGTTGACTCAACTCCAGACTTGTCACATGTAGATCAATTAACTTTTACAGTTCGATATGTTAAAGACTTGGCACCAGTTGAGCGTTTTTTGCAATTTGTTCCCATTCACGGGCATGGAGCTGAACATTTAGAAACAGTGGTTTTAAATTTTTTACAAGAAAATGAAATTTCAATATCTGACTGTCGTGGGCAGTCATACGATAATGCATCAAATATGGCAGGACAGTACTCAGGCCTACAAAAGAGGATTAAAGACAAAAGTGAATCAGCATTGTTTATTCCTTGTGCTGGACATTCTTTAAATCTGGTTGGCAACAGTGCAGCTGGATGTTGTTTAGAAGCAATTATTTTTTTTGACTTTGTTCAATGCCTCTACAACTTTTTTTCTGCATCAACTCATCGTTGGCAAGTGCTTCTGTCTTTTGTTGGCAAAGGCAAACAAATTGTCAAACAGCTTTCTGGAACTCGATGGTCAGCACGTGCAGATGCTGTGACTTGTCTGCATGACAGTTATGATGAGATTAAAGAAGCACTTGAATTTTTGATCAAGGACATAAGTCAGTCAAAAGAAACTCAAAATGATGCTCAAAATCTCATCACGAAAATGAACACTTTTGAGATTGTTTTTCTGACAATTTTCTGGAATGATATTCTTTGTCATTTTAATAAAGCATCGAAGATTTTACAGAAAGAAAATTTAAACCTGGATGTTGCAGTTCGGATTCTAAAGTCATTGTTGCATTTTATTAAAGATTTGAGGAGTCAATTTGAGAATTACCAGGAAAAAGCCAAAATCTTGCTTCCAAACACTGCCTACAGAGATTCTTCAAAAAGAACAAAAAAAAGAAGCCGACGTATGGCCTTCTTTGATGGTGAGGCTGAAGAATTGGAATTTCAGGGAAGTTATAAATTCAAAATTGAAACATACCTTCCTGTTATTGATTAACTAACATCAAATTTAGAAAAAAGAACATCAGCATATGAGAAGATCAATGACAATTTCGGATTTCTAGTAAACACTCAAACAATTGCCAATGTTGAACTAAAAGACCATTGTTCAAAACTAGCACAAATTTATAAGAAGGACATAAATGAAAATGAACTTTTTTTTGAGTGCCAGCAATTTAAATATTACATTTCAAAAGATGAACATTCATTTACAGAATTTTACTCAACATTAAAAAGAGACCACTTGGAATCAACTTTTCCAAATATTGAAATTTCCCTTAGAATTTTTCTGTCAATGATGGTCTCAAATTGCACTAGCGAGCGATCATTTTCAAAACTAAAACTTATAAAAAATGAACTCCGCTCAACCATGCTGCAAGAAAGATTGAACTGTTTGTCGTTAATGTCAATTGAATCAGATGTTCTTTTAACCATTGATTTTGATGATATTATTAAAGAATTTTCAAGAAAAAAATCACGTAAACGTCACATGTAAATTTTATCATTGCTTTAATAAATGTTTCCTATTTTAGTATTTGATTTAATTTTTTTACCAAGGAAAAAGGGGGCCCCCCAAATTAAGTCTAGCCTAGGGCCCCCGATGGCCTTAAGACGGCCCTGGTTCTTGTTTATCAATAGTTTCACCAGCTTTCATTCGTATTTCTGTCTCAATCCATAAGTCTCAATTGATAAGCATTTCTGTGTGACTTACTATTTTCGTGAATTTTTAGTGCTTCTGTTTAATTCTTCCATTTATTGAATCCATTTCCGTTTAACTTTAAATTCATGTTGAAATCAAAAAGTTTGCAGCAAAAACAAAATACCACATCTTTAGAAACTGAGTACACAAGCCAACGTCGTGAAATAACCTCACCATTTGAAAGTTTTTGGTTGTAATAAGCATTTGAAAAATGTCGTTTTCTATTATCGCGTGGATATGTGTCCAAATTCACTTGTATTGCACCTATATTAATTACATAATCAACAAATTGAATGTTGCGATGAATTGGCCACAAACCACAGTCTGAGTAATCGATTGCTGTTTCTTTGGTGCGATCATTTACATCACCATCTTGGCCATCATCATTTTCGTTATCGATATCTTTTTTATCGTAGTGAACATTTCCAACTGATACTATTCCGTCTTCTTCATCGCTGGTTGATGTATCACTAAGTACATGCGCAACATTTTCTCCTTCCTTTATTTTATTACAATCACTAATTTTCAAGTTTTTTATAATTTTTCTTCAAATTATCAACTTTTTCTGCTTTATGTTTTCTGTATTGAGCACCAGATGGTTTCTTATTATTATGAGTTTTAAAAACATTTTTTTCTTTATTATGAGTACTCTCCATTGATTGCTGCTGACAGTTTCTATTTGTCTAAAATTTTAAAATAAAAAATTACTCGCAAGCTAATAATTCACAAACAATTTCATTATTTATACTTACCTGCTTTTTATTACCGCAAAATTTGAAAACTTGACAAAAACTGAATTTGAATCACAAATACAACTTTAAATTTCTTCTACAAATTAATAAACAATGCGCTCGCAACTCGTACCAAAAATAATGTTTAAAATTTAAACTTTAAATAGATGGAGCGCAAAATAATTGGCGCCGAGAAAGATACAAGTAAAAAAATGAATTTAAGTCACAAAATATATGCTATGATTGAAACACTTTTAATCAAATTATTAATTTTGCATAAAGAGTTTTTAACAGTCTAATAATACAATAAATAAATTATTTAAAGAAATTATTTTTATAAAAAAAACAAACATTCAAAAAAATATAGGTTGACTTATTTTTTCTATTTATTATATTGTTAAAGTTTGCATACAACGTTTGGCGCCCAGCCTCGCCCCCCTCCCTCCTAAGGCCGGCACTGTATATATATATATATATATATATATATATATATATATATATATATATATATATATATATATATATATATATATATATATATATATATATATATATATATATTGTTATAAACCTTTTTTTTACTTTTTTATAATACACACTGGTCTATTCTAATGACTTCACCCGCCTATAATATTTCCTAAAAATGTGTGCTATGAATTGGAAGAAAATTTTGAAATTACCGATTTTTTAATGATAATATTTTTTATCAATGTTTTTTTAAAAAATAAATTTTTTAAAAAAATTTCAGCCAGAAACTAAAAAATTTTCTGTATCATTTCAATTTATCTGAAACCGAAAATAATATGCATTTAGAGATCTTTTTTTTTCCTTCTATAAAATGAAATTAAAACGGTGTTGTTACCCAAACAATTCTCTCTGGACAATAATTTCTGACAATCGCTCAAAATTACGATTAGCAATTGCGTATTAAGTAATTCCTTTTGGAGAATTACACGGAAAATGATTGCTAAACTATTCCCTATGGGACTGATTCGGCACGAGGAGTTATCACTTAAAAGCTGTAGCGCTAAACTAGATGCTAAAGCCACCGCCATCAGCGAGAAGCGCAGCTACTTAAACCTACTTTTTACAGCCGCCACTTTGCGTTATTAGCAACTACTAAGCCGGCAATCAAACAAAGTAATCAGTCGCAGCCGATTTCAAAGTTGCTCTTGTTAGCTGAAAAAAATAGAGAATTAAGTAAACAAAAATTATCACGTATGAGTTAACAGAAACAATAACTTTTTTTGTAGCTTTTTTTAATGTTAAAACAAGTACTTAAATTTGCTTAATAAATACTCGCAGAGAGGGAGAGAAATCGCTGCGAAGCGTTCCTCTTTATAAGATATCATCACGTCCGAATATTTTGCATACTTTATAAAGCAAATTAAATCTAGATTTAAATCTTAGTTTTGATGACTTTTTCACAATAGCTTATAAATTTAAACATAAAAAGGTTTTTTTTACTTCGTTGTGGATAGAAAAGAGCATAGTAGTTTGCATAACAGTTCTTTAAAATACTTGAAAATTAAACTGTGCAGCTCTTTTAAAAGAAAATTTACAGATTTTTCATTAGTATGGTCAAATATTAACGCAAAGTTGTAATTTTATTGACGATGAACATTATTACTGTCGCAAAGGTTTTTTAATAGAAAAACAAAAAGTCGAGTCTTCAGCTGAAGGGCAATTATCAAAAATACAAGGTTTGGATTTCTGCATCGAGCAGTAATTTAAAAAGTCATTTGTTTATGCTTACAAAATATCAACAGACAAACCGGCTGTTGAATTAAAAAATAATCAATTTTTACATTGATGGAGCAATAACTAGCTAGTTCATTAAAATATGATGTGAATCGCAATCTTGCCGTTTGGTTTTCAAGAGATCTACTACCGTTTTCTCATGTTGATAATGTGGGATATAAAAAGTTTTTTGAAAAAAATATTGGATTAAAATTTCCCACAGGTTATAAGTCAAATTGCTGTACCTGATATTTACATATCCTTAAGGTGATTTGTATTGGGAAATTCAAAAGATATTAATGCAGAAATTTATAGGATATAGATGCGGAAGTTTAAAAGATATTGGTGCGGAAATTTAAAAGATATTGATGCGGCAACAATTATATTTGACGGTTCTACTAAATAGTACCTAAAAATTAGTTATAAAAAAATTAGTTTTACGGCTAAAGTGTTCCATTATTAATAATAACCGGGATAGAAAAATGTTTACTCTTGCATGTTTGCCTTTAGAAAGTTGTACAGGTGAAAATAGTCATAGTTTTATTAAAGACATTTTTTAAGAATTTTTTTCTAAGGCGTTACAGAAAGGTTACATATTGTGTACAATGGTGCATCAAATATGGTAAAAATTTCTAGACTCTTAGGCTCAAAGGATCCACAACATTATCTGGCTCATATCTTGCATTTAATACTGACATGTGATGGCATGAGTTATTATAATGGAATAAAGTGTTTGTCATAAAAATGCAAAAGAATTAAATGCTTGAATTTTAAGTCAGCTTTACTTTTAGAGGAATCACATCGTAAAGCAAATATAAAATTGTACAACATTCTTTGATTTCTTGCTGAAGTAAAAGATATTGACAATTTAGAACAGCAATTTCCAATTCAAATTTAAGATGATTAAACATGATTAAAGAAAATTTTTTTTGACGGCGCATGTAAAGAGGACTTGAGGATAATTTTATTAAAAAACAACATAAGAGCCTAAAACAGCATATACGCACATGATTGAACAGTGCTCTTTATGATAGAATCAATTAACCAGTTATTAGATTCTGAAGAAATTTTTTGTAAAAAATTTGGCAGGGAAGACCTTTATTTAGATAATGATCAACAAGCCTTGATTTCTGAATTAGTTAAATCTTTTAAACCATTTGATCAAGCCACAAAAAGTTGGCGTACAAGAAATAAAATAAAGGAATGTTTGTTGGAGAATGTTTTAAACATAAAATTGGTCCAATTGGATTCAATTCAAGGTATTTTATTTTCTAAACAATTATTTGTAAAGATAATTGTATAATTAATTAACTACATCATTACATCACTAAAAGAAGTCTTTGCTTTAGCAACAATTACTAAAAATTACTTGAAACTTAAAACAGTTACTTAAATTTATGACAATTTGAACTATTATCTAAGTGGTATATTATTAGGTTTTATTAATAATTTGTTTATTATTTATTTCAGTACTTTTATTTATCTGATTGTAGTTATGTCAGAATTAGACAACGATAAAGATTTAAAATCAGATCCTAGTGCTAAGCGACTACTTCTTTAGAAGATGATGAAAAGTCTTTCTTTAGAAAAAAATTCTAAAGTCGAATCAGAAATAAAGCAATTAATTACTCATACACTTATGACAAATGAAGAATAGGATTGTTTATCATTTCAGCAAAATCATCACACCAAGTATTCACACTTAGTAGTACTTGCAAAGGAATATTTTAGCATTCCAACTTCTAGTGTATCAGTGGAGTCAATGTTTTCAACAACTGTATTAATTCTGAACACAAAAAGAAGTAATTTAAGTTCTTCCAACATTAACATAGCTATCTTTGTTCAACAGTATTTGTTTTTTATTTATTAAAAGAAAAATATTTTTGTCTTAATTTAGAGTTAGATTTTTTTTGCTTTTATCAAAAACATCTCGTTCCTTATTTCGAGCGACTTGCTCAGCCAGAAGTTAGAAACTTTGATAGTCAGCTGATCTATGTCAGTTCGCACTTATGCCAGTTTTTACAACGCTTCGCACTTATGCCAGTTTGCACTTGCAAAATTCGAGCTTATTCAGCCTCCCGTACCAAAGCCAAACGAGATGGATTTCAATGAATCCAATATTGCTGTGGAAAAAATGAAAACAAATTATGCATGTTGTATTTAAAAGCAGCAATGTCAAATAAATCTAAAGAAGAAAAATACTCGACATTCTTATTTATTATCAGTGAAAAAGGAAGACAAATATTCAACACAAGGACTTGGAATAGAAAGTAGAAAATGACGATGATGAAATTGATGACGTCACGGTAAAAAAATTGTTTGAAAGATTCGAAGAATACTATTTACCGAAAAGAAGTCTGGTTTCGGAAAGAAGAAAGTGTTTCTTACGAAAAGAAGACGTCAATGAATCATTTGATTTTTTTGTGACTGATTTAAAAAATCTGGCTAATGTTTTTATATTATACAAAATAATTGATGGAATTAAATCAGACAGTCCAAAACAATCTACTTTTAAAAGGAGCGGATTTAACTTTAACAAAAAAAAAGCGATTAAAATATGCAGAGCTGAAGAAGTTGCAAATGTAGAAATGAAGTCAATTACACACGAAAAAGATATTGATGTGGTAAAGAAATTCACACAGCCAAGACAAGCAAATACGACAATCGGTTAAAATACCGAAATGGAGAAAATTCATCAATAACGAAAATGTATCAAAAAGCAAAACAGACTGGGTTGAATCAAACAAACAAAACTGGAAACAAATGAATGATGGTTCAAATACAAAACTACAACAAAGGCAGTGCAAGAAATGTAATAGAACAAATGACCCAAAACACTGTCCAGCATTTGGTCAAACATGCCACAAATGCAACAAAAAAAAATTCATTGGGCGACTTGCTGCCACTCAAAAAACATACATGAAAACTGCGCTGTTGAATACCTTGTTGAATCAGTATTATCTGGTGAAATGAATTATAAAAAAGAAACTATAATAATCTTCAAAATTAATAACTTGTTGGTACGTGGAAAAATTGACACTGGAGCTGAAGTTAATGTTATGCAAAAAAGAGTCTACGACCAATCGTCTTTCTACGACCAAACGACCAAACGACCAATCTATGACCAAACGACCAGTCTACAACCAATCGTTTACGACCAATCGTCAGTCTACCGACGAGTCACGTGGTAACCTTATTTATACAAACATGGCTATATAACTACGTGGTTATTTGTGGGAATGATATTCCAGTTCTTAAAACATCAACGATGAAGTGTTACTACCAAAGTTGTAAAAAGTTGGTTAAATTTTATGTAGTGGAAACAACAAGCAAACTCGTTCTTAGCTTACAAATTTCCCAAGACTTGCAAGCTATCAAACTGCTAAATAAAATGAAAATTGTCGACACAAACGAACCTAGGTGTCAACAGCAAAAAGAAATATCTACTCTAAACAAAATAAAACGGATTAAAGGAAAACAAAGAAAATAGTTAAAGGAAAAAAATCTAAAAATATATCCGAATTTATTTAATGGACTAGGGGTGATTGGACCTGATCATCATATGGAGCTAAAGAATAACTCAAATCCTGTTATTTATTCCCCAAGGAAAAAACCTGAGTAATAACAAGAGTAGATGAACCAACAGAATGGGCAAACTCACTAGAAGTTGTGGAAAAACCAAACTAATACTCTATCTGGATCCAAGAGATTCAATTAAAGCTATAAAAAGTGAACATTATCAATTACCTACTTTCCAAAGAATATCAACTAGCCTTTGTGGTGCAAATAATTTTATAATGCTAGACGCAAATAAAGGTTATTGGCAGATTCCACTGGATAAAGATAGCTTTATGTTAACTACGATGAGCACATTATTTGAAAGATTTAGATTTACACGTTTACCTTATGGCATACATTCGGCGCAGAAAGTTCTGTCAATGTTTTGATGATCATCGTTTTGTGGAAACTGAAATCGATGATATTCTAATATGGGGCACAAAAGATGTAAATCACGATGAAAATCTTAAAAAATACTTTTATCGTGCTGAAAAGATGGGATTGACCCTAAATATTGAAAAAAAAAATTTTTCTTTTTTTTATTTACAAATTTTAAAACAAACTTTATAAGTTAATATTTGTTATCAATTTAATTGTTAAATATGGCAGTTACCATTAGCGAAATAAGAAATATGTTTAGAGAAATGTTCGCTGAGTACAAGAAAGACATAAAGTTACTAATAAAACAACAAGAAGAGAACGATCTTAAATTCATTAGTACAAATTCAAAGATAACGAGTGACAGACAACAAAAAGCAGAGTTAAATATTATCGACAGTATGGAAAACACTAAAAGACTAGAAAAGGATTTGGTTGATATAAAAGAAAGCTTAAATTTTCACGAAAAACTCATAAAAAAAAAGATTAAAAATAATATTGAATCTATCGAAAAAGAAAGAGTTTCTAAAAATGTAGCACACAATAATATTAAGCTTACCGACCTTAAAAAAAAGCTAAGAGAAATTGAAAATCGGTCACAAAGAGATCTCAGGATCGATGGACTAAAAGAAAACGAAAATGAAACATGGACGGAAAGTGAAACAAAGGTGATCAAACTGTTTGAACAGACTTTAGGGGTAAAAAATGTTAAAATTGAACGAGTGCATCGCTGCGGATACAAAGATGCAAAAAAGCCACGTACAGTCATGATAAAGCTTTAAGATTACAAAGATGAAGTAGAAGTTTTAAAAAATTCTTTTAAATTAAAGGGTGAAGGTATTTTCATTAATGAAGATTTTTGCTATGAAACTAACGTAGTGAGAAAAGACATGAGAGAAAGAATGAAAACTGAAAGGCAGCTGGAAAAACTTGCGCATATATTGTATGATAAGCTGATTATACGCGATTGGGTATCAAAAAAACGGTGCCAAGAGAGCAAGAGTTAAGTTTTATTGTTTTATTTGCAATTTTGTGTTTATACAAATAATATTATTAGAAAAAAAATCCTTTTTATTTTCTTTTATTTTTAAAACAAAAACAAATAAACAAAAAAATGGAAGAAAACCTAACAATTATATTTTTTTATGAAAATACCATTCTCAGGGACGAGAATGACTTTGATAATTTTAATCAACAAATATTTGAAAGTCAATACTATACAGTTTTCGAATCTTTCCAATATCTACAAAAAAAGGAAACTTTTATTTCAATTTTAAACATTAATATTCGAAGTTTTTGTTGGATGAACTAAAACATGACTTTTAGTACAGCAGATTAGCATAACATTTGTGCAAAAGTGGAAAAAGCATGAAACTTTTTTTACACGTAGAAAATAAGTACACAATGTATTTAAGATATGGTGGCACGTTGATCT
Source organism: Hydra vulgaris (assembly GCF_038396675.1). NCBI lineage: Eukaryota > Metazoa > Cnidaria > Hydrozoa > Anthoathecata > Hydridae > Hydra > Hydra vulgaris. The sequence goes on from NC_088920.1 coordinate 33,194,711, forward strand.
CGTTTGTAAAAATCAAAATTGGATTTTGTGTTTATAAAAAAACGCTGACCAGATATATATTTGATATATATATATGTATATATATATATATATATATATATATATATATATATATATATATATATATATATATATATATATATATATATATATATATATATATAAACTTAATATATATTAATATATTAATATATTAACTTAAAAAATAAAGCAATTAAAATAAAGTCTTTCCTTTCGAAGCTTAACAAAAATCAACGTTTTTCTACAGATGAATATGAAAGCATATATCCGAGTGATCCTGTTCCACCACGTTTGTATGGGCTAATTAAAGCTCATAAACAAGACAAATCTTATACAATGAGAGTCGTTGTATCAACTATTGGCACACCTTGTCATGGAATTTTAAACTACTTGGTTATAAGAATACAACCGGTCTTAAATGAAAATCCTATTAGGTTAAAAAATTCAAAAGACTTTATTAACAAAACTAAGTCGTGGTTAATTGACAAAGATGAAATACAGGTATCCTTTGGTATTGTGAACTTATATCCCTCAATACCATTAAAAGAAGCAACTTTAGTACTTTTGGATCAATTAAATTAAAGCGTTTCTTACAAAAACTCAACTAAACTTACTTTAACTGAAACAAAACAACTAATTGAACTTTGTTTGTTTCGTTGTTATTTCTTGTGGAACGGCGAGATTCATGAATTGGAGAATTCAGGCCCAATTGGATTGTCTTTTATGGTTGTTTTGGCTGAATTTTTTTTACAATACCATGAGGACACGGCAATAAAAATAGCAATGACAATGATTCCTTCAATTGATATTAAATCCTTTTATAGATATGCAGATGATAACCATGCTAGGTTTTCTAACTTAAAGCAAGCGGAACAGTACCAAACAATCCTTAATAGACAACATCCTTCTTTAAAATATACTATTGAAGTTGAAAACAAAAATAAGATATTTAACTTTTTGGATATAACTGTTATTAATAATTCATATGGAAAATATGAGTTCAAGCTTTACAGGAAAGATGCTATAACCAATATCCAAATCAAACCTCATTCTAATCACGATCCCAAAATTTTAAAAGCAATATTCAACGGATATATACACAGAGCATACTAAATATGCAGCGAAAACCATTTAAAAGATAAGATAAATATTTTGATTCAAGTGTTTACTGAAAATGGGTAGGATGAAAAAATGCTTAAAGATATTTCTTATCACGTTCAAAAAAAACGTTTAGCAAAAAAAAATGAAACTCTATCAAACTCTAATAGCCTTTCTACAATTTCTTTACCATGGATACCAATAATATCTCCCAGTCTTAGAAGAATATTCAGAAAAGCTGGTTACAGAACTGTTTTTAAGTCAAATGCTAACCTAAAAACGCTATTAACGTCTAGAAATAAATTAAAATTACTACACAACAGCCAACCTGGAACCTATTTAATTAAGTGCAAATGCTCCAAAGTGTATGTCGGTAAATCGAAAATTCAAATAAGAACAAGGGTTCAACAACACCAAATATTTTTGACTGAAGGCAAGTTAAACCAGTCTGCATTAGCTTTGCATAAAGTAAATTGCGATGAGGATATTGAATGGGATAGGGCAGAAACACTTAAAGTTGAGGATAAAAAATTTGAGAGAAAAGTCCGTAAAACCTAGGAGATACAAAAACATTAATGTTCTCCAATGTGCGGTGGTATTAATTTGGACAATGGAAAATATGTTAAAACAAATTTTTGGACTTCATTTTTTTCATACTTAAGTAAAAGAAGCCATTATAAAGGTGACGTCAAAATTTAAAAAAAATTTTTGTTGTTATTTGACGGTCACAATTTTTGTAATTATATTATACTATATGCTGATGATGCCGGTGTCAAAATTTCAAATAAATTATTTAGTTCTGAGAGAACTTGTATTATCTGATGTATATATGTATATATATATATATATATATATATATATATATATATATATATATATATATATATATATATATATATATATATATATATATATATTTTATATATATATATATATATATATATATATATATATATATATATATATATATATATATACAGTAGTAGCCAAAAAATTAAGGCACATCATAAAAAATAACTCAAAATTTGCAGTGTAAATTTTTATTGAATAAACACAATAGAAAATGTAAAACAAATGAAAAAAAATAGATAAAAATTATCAAATATTGTTAATATTCAATAAAATAATAGTTATAGCACCAAATTATAGCAATAGTACAGTTTAAATGACTTGAATGTTATAATTCAATACTTTGTCGGATGTCCCTTATTAACAAGCACAGCTTGTATTCTTCTTGGGATTCCATGTACTAATGTTTTACAAAATTCTCGAGTGATTTCATTAGTCCACACTTCTTTAACTTTTTGAAGATGTCCTTCAGATTTTGGCTGATGTGCTGCAACTTTCTGCTTCATTATATTCCAGCAGTTCTCGATAATTTTAAGATCGGGTGAACTTAATTCAATTTTATCATCAGTAAACCACTTCTTAACTGTTTTAGCTGTATGACAAGGTGCTGAATCTTGCTGGAAAATGCTGGTTTTAGTAATTTCCATGTGCAGTTTCACTTTATCTTTCAATACACTTAGATACTTTTGTGCATTGACTTTTTCACCTTTTTTAAAGATGTGCGACCCGCATCGGTCTTGCGCTGTGATTGCTCCCCATACCATGACTAAAGGAGGATGTTTTACTGTTTTTATGGTATACTTTGGATTCAGGCGTTCTCCCACAGGTCTTCTAACATAATTATAGCCCGTGCTTCTAATCTGTTGAAACGTACTTTCGCCTGTAAACATTACGCGTTCCCACCATTCCGGTGTCTTGTCTTTTAAACTCTTACAAAATTTAATCCTAGCTTGAAATTGAGATGGAGTTAATAAAGGTTTTTTAGCAACTTTTAGGTTCTTGCAACTAGACCAAAGTCATAGCACAACCTTCTTCTAAATGTTCTCGAACTAATAGTAAGTCCTCTTTCAATAGCAAGTTGTGATAACCTTGCAGATGTTGTGTGGGGCTCACTATTAACAACATTCTTTAAAAAACGGTCTTCTCGTGATGTACTCACACATTTTCTACCATAATTTTTGCGATTTGAATAGTCTTGAACACATGTAAAGCATTTTGCACGGCACATCTTGATATTTTTAATTGTTTTGCTATACTACTTTGAGAATAGCCCTCCGAAAATAGTGCATTTATTTTACCTTTAACAAAGTTATTAATATCACGCTTTTTACCCATTATATCACAACTATGGCAACCTGACGGTGTAAAATAAATCAAAATATCTTCAAAAATCAAAATATAATAAAAAAATTATTTGTATCCAAGGTAATAATGCCATAAATAAGCAATAAGTTAAAAAAGTTTAAAAAACGTAACCTGCCTTAATTTTTTGGCCACTACTGTATATATATATATATATATATATATATATATATATATATATATATATATATATAAAATAAATTTTTATATATATATATATATATATATATATATATATATATATATATATATAATAAATTTTTCTGTTAATAAATAATCTTGTTTTTATTTAAATTAATATGTTATCAGTCATATATCCTAAAACTTCTTAAACATTTCTGGTCTGCGTTTTGTAAAATCGCGAAACTCATTTTGCTTAGTTACACAAGGACGTATAAATACGTATTTATACTAGCCTGCGGAGAAGCTTTGAAATTTATAATTGAATCGATTTTTGATTAATCGATTCGAGATTCGATGCGAATTTAAAAAAATGATTCAAGTTTTTTAAATTCTTACTTGTTTTTTTTTTTGTTTTTTTTTAGATATTTGACGCTTAGCGCTATCAAATTAATTTTGTTTATCCGTAAATATAAAATCAAACGTTAACCAAGGCAAGAAGCAGTTTTAAAAAAGTTCATTCAAATATTTTTTCTGAAAAATACAATATAAAAAAATGCTTAAACTTCAGATTTCGAATGAAGATTTGCTTTGATTCGTGTACTAAAAATGCCCATTTGCAGGGCCCCAACCTGTACGTCCTTGGTTTATAAGTATAAAGTTGATATATAACTTAAAATTTTATACTTTTATGGTTAAACTAGCTTTATCTATAAAATGAATCGTGAAATTTATATATATATATATATATATATATATATATATATTTAATTATACAAGCCCTTTCAGGTTTGGAGAGGCCTGAGCCAGTTATAAATTGAAGGCCCCAAGAGGACGATTTTACGCAAAGATTTGCTAACATTGAATGCCATTAGATATATTTTCAATGATATCTTTTTCAACATCAAGAGCATGGCGTGCCTCAACCATTAGATTTGTCTGATGAATCATTGTGAGTAGCTTCATCCATATAGACGACATCAAAATGTATTTAAATTTGGCAATATATTTTTGAATAGCGCTGAGTTTCATCTTAGTCTGGGCTGTTAAATGTAGCACCCCAAGTTCATTTAAATTTAAAGCTTTTTGCACTGAACTCAACTGTTGTGCAAATTGAATTTTCGTGCGACGGTATACGATCTATCAATTTCCTCTAACCTCTCCTAATGCCCCATCCGGTAGAACCAGAGAAAAATGATACATTTACAGCATTTTTGTTCAAAAGAAAACAAGGTGCACACTATAAAGATTGTTTTTCAATACTCCAGCACAACCAGTCTCTTGCATGTTTCTCCATTTGCAAGAGTTTTATTTACTAAAAATAGGGAAATGCATGATGATTAGAGTCTTGAACAATAAAATTTGGAACTTCAAAGCAAGTAATCTTAAAAAGAGAGTTCACTTGACTAGAATTGTTTTTGCTGATAATCCCTATGTCAATAAAATTGACCGAATTACCGTGATGAGTCTGATCTGTTGCCTCTGGTTCCATATCTCGAATTTTTTTTAAACTTGCATCTTCTTGTTATGAGATTTCGAATTCATCTTGTTTCTGGTTTACAATATTCAAATTTCCTGCTGGTTATTGTTCCGAAATGAGGTCTTCTACCATAGGAACAACTTCATTTTCAATTTTACTACTGGCACTTACACTTTTGGTTTGCTGGTTCAATTTGATCTGTATTTTGTAATTTTTTTAAAAAAGAATATATTTTCTTCGAGTTGGTGTATGTTTTTTCACTTTTATGTGCTTTAATACAACCGTACAAACGGGGTGGAATTGCATCTGAAGGATATATTTTACCATATGTTTTTTAATCTAGTTTTTTATCTTTTTTTGTTTTACTAAGGGTACGTTGAATAAGATTTAGGAACTTCTGAGTTGGATCAACTGTAGATATTGCGCAATTGCCAAGTTGTTCCTTTATTTTTTGTATTGCTGATTCTGAATTTAAAATGGCAAATCCATTACCTTTATCAAATGGATATAATTTTATGTTGGTTGAATTTTTTAGTTCATTGATAGCTAGACGTTGATTTTTAGAAATATTACTATTAATTTTCACTCCTAAATATTTGGTTAATGTTTTGCTGAATATATCAATCTTACGTGAACAGGAAAACTTATTAAGTCTTGGTCCGCAAATTTATTCCAACACGAAAATAAAATACCATTTATTGATATTATAACATCAACTGAGGAATGCGCTTTAAATATAGAAAAAAATGTGAACGTAGAAAGAGCAGAATTTTTAAGACAGAATGTCAGCAAAACATTAACCAAATATTTAAAAGTGAAAATTAATAGTAATATTTCTAAAAATCAACGTCTAGCTACCCAACTGTTACAATTATTATTATGCTAAACAAAGATAAAGATGATCTTATACAACGAACTAAAGTATCTTTAGTTGACATTCATAAACTAATTGATCTCTGTATTAGTAAGTGTTATTTTTTATGGGAAGACAAAATATATATTTTAAAAAACTCTGGTCCAATAGGTCTATCCATAATAGTTGTCTTGTCAAAAGCATATTTACAACATATTGAATCTAATGCTATTCAACAGGCTTTAAATACCAATACTGCACCAAAGTCTTATAAACGCTACGTTGATGATAGCCGAGCTCGATTTAATAATATTGATGACGCAAATTCTTTGTTAACACTTTTAAATTCACAAGATAAATCAATCCAATATACATGCGAATACGAAAATGCTCAACACCAATTAAATTTTTTAGATATTTGTATTTCAATCAATCACTCCCTTCACAAATATGAGTTTTCCATACACCGTAAAGATGCAATTACAAACGTACTTATAAAACCAAAATCATGTATTTCACCGAATATCGCAGTTAGTATTTTTAAAGGTTTTTTAGCTCGAGCATACAATCAATCAATCAATCAATCAATCGTATATATTCTGAAAATAAATTTTCACGGCTATTTACAAATAGTATTGAAATACTAATCTCAAGTAAATACCTTAAAAAAATAGTTTACTTATATACAATTAATCTTTGTAATAATAATAATAATATTAATAATAGTAATAAGAATAATAACAATAACAATAATAGTAATAATAATAATAAAGTAATTATAATAATTTAAATAAATCGGTATTACTTTTCATACAGCAATCGTTTTTACTTACAAAGTTACAGTTACAAACAGTAATAACCTGACAAAACGTAACAACTTACGATGACATAAAAACGACTACTGCTAAAAAAATTATAAAGATTTAGTAAATATATTAATATAATCATAGTTGTTATAATATAATAATCAAAATATATTGCAAATATTATGACCAAATAAATAAATACAATATATACAGAAAAACACTGAGAAAATCAAAACAAAACAAAAGTTACAACAAACATTAAAAACAAAACAAAAAATTACCTTTGGCAAAAAAAAAAAAAAAAAAAACGAAAAAAAAACAAAAAAAAAGGATTAAAAAAAATAATAATACACGGTAGAATAAAACATATGTAATAAATGGCTAAAATGAAAATAAAAACAAATAATATGTAACTGTATAAAAAAAAAATTTATATATCATTAAAAATAAATATTAATTAAAAATAAATAAAAGACTAACAAAAAATAATAAGTAAAACTATATACGCTAAAAAACTGAAGAAAAATAAATAAATAATAAAATAAATAATCCTAAGAAATAAATGAAAGAAAACTAAAGAAATAAATGAAAAAATAAAAAAAAATCTTGATTTGCCGAACGTGGTTCCGATGTTTAAATAGTTTTTTTTTCTTTCTTTGCCATTCTTTTTATATAGTTCATTCATTAACGTTTTTTTTTTAACTTCTATTTTCATTACTTTTTTACTTATTTTCTTACAGATATTTCTTTTTCTTTTTTTCTTTTAAAACGTTTATTTATTCTTCTTTTTTGTTGATTTTATTTTTGTTTAAAATTTGTTTAGAACATAATATTGAAAATAAAAATTATAAATACTCCACAAATGAATCTAGTTCTCAAAAAATTGATACCAAAAATCTTGTTATTTTACCATGGATCCCAAAATTAAGCCTTGTTCTAAGAAGAGAGTTTCGTAAAGTCGGTGTTAAAACAGTCTTCCGATTTGGTAATCCCTTAATAAATATACTCTGCCGAAACAAGTCTAAACTGCCTCCGAACAGTCATCCAGGAGTGTACTAACTTAATTGCACATGTGGTTCATGTTATATTGGTGAAACAAGAAAAAAGATTTCCACACGAATTCAAGAACATAAAAATAATGTTACAAAAGGCAACTGGGAAACATCTGGAATAGTAGGACATTCACAACAAAATAAACTGGGAGAACCCTAAAACACTTTCTGTTATTTCAAACAACTACACAAGAAAAATTCGTGAGGCCATTGAAATACAACGTGTACAATGTTCAAAACCTACGGAAAACGTTTTAAATCGTGACAATGGCAATTTGGTGATGACTCACCATTGGAAACCATTTTTTGTAAAATTAAAAATGTTGAATATCTGACGTTGCAATGACATCATTTGGTTACGTTTATTATAATTTTTTAACGGTTTTTTAACGGTTTTATCAGTTTGATAATGGCTCTCACTATATGAGCCGAAATATTACGTGAATAAAGAAATAAATAGTATGATACCGTATATGATGTTTTAATGCTTATAATATTATTACACATACTGTTAAAGATGTCACTTAAATTTTATATACATATATATATTTATATATATATATATATATATATATATATATATATATATATATATATACATATATATATATATATATATATACATATATATATATATATACATATATATATATATACATATATATATATATATATATATATATATATATATATATACATATATATATATATATACATATATATACATATATATATATATATATACATATATATATATATATATATATATATATATATATATATATATATATATATATATATATATATATATATATATATATATATATATATATATATATATATATATATATATATATATATAAGTAGCATAGCTACATATTTAGCGCTTGGAGCAAGTAAAATTAGTACGCCCCCTCTACTCTCAAAATTAATTGAGAAAAGTTAAAATTAACAATTGCGTTTTAATCACAAAGGTGATATACATTATGGAATAGAAACAAAGTTGTACATCTTTCTAATTTATGCTTATCCAATTTAAGTAATTATATAAATTGGATGGGGTTGCTGACAGACTTTTTGAAGGTAATAAAAAAAGTAAAAAAATTCCCCAAAATTCTGTGCGCGTGGAGCATTTGCTCCAACTGCTCCAAAATAGCTACGTCACGGATATACAAACATAACGGCATTTTCTGACCACTTTAGATCCTTTTTTTTTTAATTTAACCTTTTTTGTCAAAAGTTGATGATTTCTGTGACGTTGAGGCAGTGTCTAATATAAACCCATTTTGCTGAATTTAGCTTAGATTACATATATTTTGTATTTAAAATCATACGTTTGTTATTTTAGATTTATTGCTGCGTATTTTGCACTTAAAATCTCAATAAATTTGCAATATTTATGCATTTTATGGTTACATTGACAACTCTTTATACATTTTATGTATTATAAAAATACCTAGGGTTTTCTCTGATAAATTTAAAAATTGGTACCTTGCTTGTTATTTTAATTTTTTCTAGGCTGCGTTTAGTTTCATTATCTATTTTCTCTAGCCTGCTCCCATATTAGGCCCGCACCTTAAAATATATTAGGGGAGGCGGTATTTTTTAAAAATAAGGCATTTTATATGACTTTTATGATCAAAGTATATGCGCTGCAGCACAATGCGCACTAACAAGTAAAAACCTTTATACTATTAAGGTATAATACCGAGGTTGAGTAAAAGCACTCACTCAATGACGTCTTTTATTTTTGCACCCATGTCGTTTCCGGATTAGTAAACAATCAGAGCCTTTTGGAAGACCTTCTATTTAGACACCTTTTTTTCAATATGTACTCCATTTATTTTACAAAAACGTAAGTATATACTAAAAAAAGTAGATATAAATATTTTAAATAGAACTTTTGAAAAATGCCATTCTTAGGATGGGGAGGGGGGGGGAGGAAGGGGCGCCTTTTTTTGAGGAAGAGGGCTGTGCCCTAAGACTTTCCTTCCTCATTGGCGCATCTGCGATTAATGTATACTTGCTATGTTCTACCTTCCCTAAGATTTTGGTATAAATTAGTCATACGGTTAAAAATTTTTAAAATTTTTTTTAGAATTTAAAAATTTTTAAAATGTTTTTATAAATCCAAGATGGCGGTAGCTGCCATCTTGGATTAAAGCCAGTTCTGGTCATGCTACACTATGCTACCATATCTTAAAATAAACAGTGTAACATTCTGAGTTATTGGCCAAAATTTCATGCTTTTATCCACTTATGCACAATTTCAGTCATTTTTAATGCTAATCTGCTGCACTATTTAAAATTATTTGTCTTACGGAAACTTGGTATAAGTGTGGTGAAACAAATGCACAATTTAAACTAATTAATTACAAATCAGTTCTCAAACCACGTAATTTTGGTATTGGTGGGGGCGTATGTATTTTTATCCACAACTCAATTAATTATAGTTTACTTAACGTTCTCTGTGTGAGTGAAACAGATCAGATGAGTCATTATGCATTGAATTAAAAAATAAAAACACTAAAAACATAATTGTAAACGCGACATATAGACCACAATCAGGTAATTAAAAAAAATTTAAAACTTATCTTAAATCATTCATAACAGCTATCAATAAAACGCGAGATCATGTCTTTTTGGCTAAAGATCTAAACATTGACCTAAAAAAACATGCTTCAAATAATAATGTAAAAAATTTTATAAACACTCTTCTTTAAAATAACTTAACTCCAACAATAAACAAGCTAACTAGAATAACTAAAAACTCTTCTACACTTCTTGATAAAATAATTACTAATAACTTTCATAATAACGCAGGTATAATCAAAATTGACTTATCAGATTATTTCCCAACATTCTTAATTACTAATAACATAATAAATAACAACATTCCTTCTAAAACTACCGTATTTAGGCGACAGATCAATAAAAACTCTGTAAAACAATTTTAAAACCTTTTAAGAAACAACGTTGATTGGAATCTGGTATTGTAATCAAACGATGCTAACATATCATATGATCTATTTCGATCTAAGTCGATTCTGCAGGCAATATGAAACAGCGTTTCCTGAAAAAAAAAAGATCGTGAACGCAAAAACAGTTATGAGTAACCCGTCAGGCATTAACTCCGTGGATGTCTAATGGGTTACTTAAATCCTCAAAAAGAAAACAAAAATTATATGATAAATACTTAAAAAATAAAAACGAAATGACATATAAAAACTACATAAATATATTCGAAAAAATAAAAATAAATTCTAAAAAGCTTTATTATGCAAAGCTATTAGAAAAAGCAAGCGGAAACACCAAAAAAATCTGGAATGTAATTAAAGAAGTAATTGGCAAAAAATAATTATGCGAGAAACACTCTGCCAGAAAAATAACAGTTGATGAAAAAAATATTTTTGATAAATCAAATATTGCTGAAAAAATAAATAGTTTTTTTATTAACGCTGGTCCAAATTTGGCATCAAAAATTCCTCTGAATTCAACTTCATTTGAGTCTTATTTAAAAAATTACGATAAAGTTATGGATGAACCTCATCTTAAATTAATTGAATTGCGAACCGCTTTTTTTAATCTTAAAACTAACAAAAGAGCTGGATTTGATAAAATTAACGTTAATGTTGTAAAATCTGTTTATGATATAATCGAACCTCTTTTGTTTCACATCTTTAATCTTTCTTTTAAAACAGGTATTGTCCCGGAAAAATTAAAAATTGAACGAATCACACCGGTTTTTAAGACTGGCGATGACTCTATTAAAGCGTGTACACGAAATAAACGTGAAAGAATAATTACGTCATTTTTTTCAGTGGTTGCATTAAAATCTTTTTAATTATTTTGTATTTTGTTTACAACGTGTTGTGGTTTCAGTATGTTAGTTTTTGGATTTAACTTGAAATTAGTTTTAAAAATGACAAAAGAAGAAGACGTAAGAGAAAAAATTATGCATTACGTATTAATTAAAATTAATTTTTACGTAAAATTTGCTTTAATTAGGTTAACCTAATTAACAGCATGTTCTCCACCGATTGCACCCTCTAACATCGTGTGCAATTTCTGTCCGCTTTTCTTTATGCTATCTTTCTGAACCGACTTCTTCTATCTTTCATTCTAACATATCTTCGTTCTTCCAAAACTCACTTTACTCTTGGCCGTAGAGCGGTAATGACGCTCCCCTACTAGGGGCTGAACATGTCTCTGCGTGCCATGGTATAGTGGTCTCCGTATGGCAATTAGCTGGAGGAGAATAAACCACAATACCAAAATTATGCACAAATATTTACAAAATCCTAATAGTATATTTTCGATAGCAAATCGTTGCAAATACATCCATACACCGTTAGTCGTGTTATTCAACGTTTTTCTCAAACAAAATCGATCAAACGCAAATCTGGTGGTGAAAGAAAGGAAGGTTTTAAAGATATAAAACTAGTTAGAAAACTGGTTAACCGTTTTAAGAATAACCCAAGCCTTTTCACTAAGGAAATGCACAAAAATATATGGATTTTCTCATAGTTTTGTTGCAAAAGTTAGAAACAAACATGGTTTTCATTCTTTCAAAGCACAAAAAGTGCCCAACCGTTCTGAAACTCAACAAAAAAGTGCAAGAACCCGCGGCAAAAAGTTGTATGACAATTTTATTTCTAAAAATTTCTGTATTATTGAACACGATGAAACTTATATCAAGTACGATCATCAACAAATTCCTGGTGCTGTTTATTATATTGCCAAATATAGAGGAAAAGCAGATAAGAAATTTAAATACACAAAACATGACAATTTCGCTAAAAAAAGCTTTGATTTGGCAAGCTATTTGCAGTTGTGGCAAAAAATCAGCCCCTTATATTTCTCAGTCCACACTTTCTGGTCAAGTATATGTTAAAGAATGTTTGCAAAAACGCCTTTTACCTCTCATTAAATCACACAATAACAGACCTGTGTTCTGGCCTGATTTAGCTTCAATTCATTATTGTAAACTAGCTATGGAATGATATAAAAAGAATAATGTGAAATTTTTGCCTAAAAACAGAAAATCCTTCAAACTTCCCAGAATTGAGAGTTATTGAAAAGTACTGGGCTATTATTAAAAGAAAAATGAAAAAAAAACAAAAAAGCTTTGCAGAAACATTAAAGATATTAAAACATCATTTAAAAAAGCATCAAATAATTTTGACTCTTACTCTGTGCGCAAGCTTATGGGTACCACTAAAGCAAAAGCTCGAAATTTTATTAGATTCCCACAGGAATAATTATTTTCTTTTAATATTTGATTTTCTTATATTATTGTATTAAAATTATTACATGGTTCGAAATAAAATTGAGAAGTACTTTTTTTTTAGTTGTTTTTCTACTTTCACATTTATTTCGTGTACACGCTTTATTTCTAATTGTCCTATATATCTATATTACCGTATTTCTCAAAATTGCTAGAAAGAATAATGTATAATTGGCTATTTAATTATTTATCAGAAAACAATATCTTGTATTCAAAACAGTTTGGTTTCAAAAAAAAATGTTCCACTGAACATGCAGTGGTTGAATTAGTCAATCGAATAACAAACGCATTATGTACTAACTACTTTACATTAGGAGTTTTCATTGATCTGTCAAAGGCTTTTGGTACTGTAAACCATAACATACTAACAAAAAAACTTGAATATTATGGAGTAAAAAATAATAACTTACTTTTGTTCAAAATCTATTTGACCAATAGAAAGCAATTCATTCAATATGAGCAAAAACAAACAATTCCAAATGCTGTAATTTGTGGTGTCCCCCTGGGACAGGGGGACACCACAAATTACAGCATTTGGAAAAGCATTATATAAATGATTTAAATTTAGCAACAAACTTCTTAAACTTAAATTCTTTTTGCAGATGACTCCAATCTTTTTTATTCCCACAGAGATATTAAAACACTTTTTGAAACAGTTAACGAAGAGTTGGGTAAGGTTAATGAATGATTTATATGTAATAAACTGTCTCTAAATGTGGATAAAACCAAATTTATTTTATTTCATAAAGTAAATAAATTAGACAATATTCCCATTAACTCCCAAATCTAATAATCAATAACGCTAACATTAAAAGAGAAACTTCAGTTAACTTTTTGGGCGTAATATTAGATGAACATTTACGTTGGAGTGATCATATAAAAAGAATTGAGAAAAAATTATCAAAAAATATTGCCATGATATATAGGGCTAAAACATTTCTAAATATTAAATCTTTAAAAAGTTTATATTTTTCTTTCATTCATTGTTATTTGATTTATTGTAATATTACATAGGCAAGTACAAATCATACATGCGTGCAGAATATTATTTGGAGCTGATAAAATTGTACCATGTGAGCCTCTTCTGCGTATACTAGGCGCATTAAGCGTTTATAAAATCAACTTACACCAAGTTTTAATGTTCATGTGTAAAATAAAGATGGGACTATCTCCTAAAATATTTCAGTCCTACTTTGAAAAAGTAGTGTATAAATAACCAACAAAATTTTCAGATAATAACATTTCCCCTAAATATAATTCAAAACAAATTACATATTCAATTCAATATCGTGGACCTTTTTGAAAAAAGTTTCCTAATATTGCATATACAAAAAAAAGTTAGTATACAACAGTTTAAAAATGAATCGAAACAGGTGTTATTACTTATGGATTTTAACTTATCCGATTTTAAATGCTTCTTTTAAACTAAAATTCAATTATATAAAATATGTCTCAGAATTTATCAACTTTTTTTTCTTTTCCTTAATTCAATTTTGTTGTTTCCTCTAATCTTAAAAGCTATTGTTGAAATCTAATCCTTCTAATCCTTCTTCTTAATCTAAGTTCTTGAATATTTTTTTTAACTATTAATGAATTGTTATTTATTTTACTTTTATTTCAATTGGTTTTAAAACATATATTACGGTTTTAAAACATATATTACGGTTTTAAAACATATATTACGGTTTTAAAACATATATTACGGTTTTAAAACATATATTACGGTTTTAAAACATATATTACGGTTTTAAAACATATACTACGGTTTTTGTAAATTAAGTACTCTTTTATTTTTAGTTTTATTTTTAAACTTTTCGTTCTTTATTTAAATATTACTTTATTAAAAATTGTTATATATATATTTTATTTTCATATTTTTCAATAAATACTCTGTATAATATACGCATATAGTGTGGCTCTCGTAAATATGTGCACTTTTATTAGTTTATTTATTTTTTGTTTTTCTTTTTTACTTTTCTTTCAGTTTTTCTTGTTTACTTGATTATTACTCTTAACATGAATATTGTTCCTGAAGTTTTCTTAACCTAGTTGTTATTTATTCTTACATTTATAATTTTTAATAAATAGTTTGTATAAATATATATATACGGTTTAAATATATAAATATAAAAGTATAAATATATTATACGGTTATTGTAAAATAAATAAACAAACAAACAAAAACAAAAAAAAAGAAGCTATCTATGAACTGCCAAAACCTGAAGATAAAAAGGAATTCAAAGACTTTCAGGCATAATGAAATATGTTGGTAGATTCCCACCTAAATTATTGGAAAATACGGAACCATTTCGAAATCTAATAAAAAAAGGAACACACATGCAATGGAGCGAAGCACAAGATCAATCTTTTCATAAATTTAAAAAACTGCTATGTTCAGAACAAGTAGACCCAGGCAAAACTGGTGTTGGAGCAGTACTACTTCAAAATGAAAAACCAATTGTATTTGCGTCAAGGTCAATGACACCAGCTCAGTTACGTTATGCAATCATTGAAAAAAAACTTCTCGCTGTAATTTTTGAATGTGAGCGATTTCACCAATATATATATGGAAAAAAAAGAGTTCGTTAACAGTGACCACAAACCGTTGGAAAATATTATGAAGGAAGCGTTAACAAACAATCCTCCGCGTCTTCAGAGGATGTTATTAAAGTTGCAAAAATATGAGATTTAATTTATAAAGCTGGTAAAGAAATAGTTTTGGTAGATTTATCCAGAGCTCACACTAATGAAACGAGAGAAGAAATCCAGGAAGCTGAAATGATCGCCCAAGTGCATATGTTCTATGATTGATTGATGACGCGAGATGATTACACACAGTTAATATAATAGTTAGTTGTAACAATTTAATATTTAGATATAAATATCAAACAAATAGAAATAAATATCAAACAAGTATTAAAGCAATTCTTTTTCTTATAATAAATAAGAAGACGAAACATTTCAAACGGAACCCGCTTTTTTTTTTGGAGTTTGGTAGCAATTCCTAATAATTGTTTTTCTTTATGATATATAGATAAAGGTAAACACATTTAGCGCATAAATTCAAAAAACAGCATTTTTGACAAATGCATATATATATATATATATAAATATATATATATATATATATATATATATATATATATATATATATATATATATATATATATATATATATATATATATGTATATATATATATATATATATATATATATATATATATATATATATATATATATATATATATATGCATTAACTATATTATTGTTAAAATCTAAATTTTAAAATATCAAGGCGCAAAACATGCAATGTATTAATTTTATTTAAACACTTTATGTTAATTTATAATCATTTATGGATAAAGGAATAGTGGTAAATAAAAGTTTTGACTTTTTAACAATTTATTGATGACACGACATCATTCTTGACTCGATACTAACGCAACCAAAGTTTAGAATTTTCTGGAAAATCTATGATTATAATTGCCTTTAGAAAGTCTTGGATTAACGAAACTATTATTAATCCGATAAAACTCTGACTGAAACTTATTCAATCAATACTAAAATTTATTTTATCTCATTTGGATTTGTAAGTTTTACTCAAAACTGGACAGAAATAATAAGGTTTTACGATATTTTTCTAAAGATAACGCAATTAAGAAATATGATATTAAATGAGGGAGGTTAACAATATAAACATATTTTTTCAAGCGGCATTTTTTTATTGTTTCTCTATGTTGAATATAATTTTAATCTGCATTTATTCGACAAAAACAGTATTTAAATTAAGTTTATTAATAATTTATTGTTAGATTGCTATAAAACGCAATACTTTTACAATATGGAGATAAGCACATTGCTATGAAACCGCAAGAGTCTACCTTAACCTACCTGTACTCCATAACTGTCTCGATAACATAACTTTGGTGGTTTTTCATACTAAGATTTTTGTTTTATTAAGGCCACTCTTTTTAACAATCTTCCGTTTAAAAGTGATGTTTATCTTCAATTGCTAAGTTGCTAGATTTTTTTAATTTTTATTTAAAAATATTTGATTTATTTAAATTCTGAACTTTAATATTTCTTAATATATTTTGAAAGATTGAAATGAACTTTTGGGTTGCAGCTTTATCTACAACTCAAAAAATAGATCTTCTATTATCGATGTTTGAAGAAAAATTTCAGCATTCGGTATCCATTGTGAAGCTCGGGTTTTAAAATTAACTGTGTAAACTTATTTGATTAGTAGAATGGTTTATCATAGACTTTTGCATTTGTCTTTTACCAGAAAAGAACAACTCGCTTTTATCGGCATTTTTTAAATACGATTTAAATTACTAAACACGTTGCTTTTACAACCTTTTTTTACGTCAGGTAACAGTACTGAGAACCATAATATCATCCACATACACTACCTGTGTGATTGTCATGTTTATTTAAATTAAATAAAATAGCTTTGAAAAAATTTTCAATAAACCTTAACTTTACTTTTTTGGAAAAGTGACACGCATATAACACTAGGTCCGTGTACTGCCTATTTACAAATATAGTAACTTTTAATTAGATATAGGAAAAAGTCGATTAAATATTTCTTAACAATGTTAAATATTAAGCTATACTCGCTGATTCCATACAATTAAATAAATTTACTTATAGAAAAATCCGCATCTGAAAAAATGCGGATTTTTTAAAAATATTCATTGTTTTAGCGTCTTAGTAAAACAATAGATATTATAAGTTGCAGATATTTTTGCTGAGATAATCGTAAAGACTTTATTGTTATATTAAAAATTAATCATGGGTCAATGAAAATAAGAAAGCGATAAATGAAACTTTATAAGTTTTTTAAACTAATATCTATTCTTGATTTTTAGTATTATTAGCGCACAGTAACATTTTCAAAAATATAACGTAAGTTTTCTAAATACGAAAAAACAGCTTTGTATACAAACTAAAGCTAGTCATTGTTTCCCGAAAACTCTATCAGATACTTAGTATACTGTTTTACATTTAAAAGATGACAAGTCAAAACTCAAAAACATACGAAAGTTTTTCTATAAAACCGCGTAAGTCAATTTTTTAATGTTATAGTGATATGTTTTTATATTATGTTCGATAATTATATGTTACAGCTTTATTTATTCAAGTGCTTAGATATAACAAAACAGCAAAAACAATAGAAGTAAAACGATCATCGTCGGATGTTCAAGCTTGCTTTTCAAAACTCTTTGATATTGAAGAAAACTTTAGTTATTTTTCTGGGCATATTTTAAAAGCAAGGTTGTTAACAAAACTCCCGCAAACTTTAACACTCAATGTTGGAGATAGACTAAAGCTTGTATGTTTAGAAAACGCTTTATTTCCTACTGAAATTAGATGGTATTTGAACGATGCCGTATTATATCCGACAAAAGATGGTAGAGTCATGTTTGAAAACAACAAACGTGAATTAAGAATTACGGCAGTCAACAGAAAGGATGCTGGAAATATTACATGTTTTGTTCAAAACAGATTTGGAATAGACTCAACAACATGCATTCTTAATATTAAGTAATGAAATAACTTTCTCTCTGTTAACCTATATATTTCTATTGAATAATAGCAAACCTACTATAGACATTCTTCTGGAAAATTACTTCGACGATAAATATAGATATAAAACAAATACATCAGCTTTTTTACAAAACATTTTTTAAAACCTGGTGAATGCGTTACTACAAAATATTACTTTCGCGAGGAGTTTTACCAAAAAAAATAATTTTACTTAAAGAGAAGAACATTATTAAAATAGAAATAAACATTAAAATCTTTTTATAGAGTATTAAGTTAATATTAAGTTTGCTATTATTAAATCTATTATTCTATTTTATTTAAGTCTTTATATTTTATCTGCATACAATATTACTTTTGATTATAAAGTTGATTAAATGATTTTATCATTTATACGAGACGTTAAATATTCTCCTTCTAAATTGGTCTTTTTTCTCATGTTTATTTTATTATCAGCCTATTATCTTTAGAGTTTTTAAATGAAAAGCCGACAAGTCGCCGACAAGCCGAGATTATTCTCAGCATATTTCTTACCACAATGACATCTGCTAGTTTCAATATTATTATAATTATAAAATGTATATCTTCTTCTTGATAATTTGGAAAAATACTAACTTTAACGGAGCATTCCCCTTTCTAAAATATTTTAAGTTAGTTTTATATTAGTTAACAATATTCTTTAATAAAATCAAAATTACATAACCCTTTTTTTGTTTGAATAGTCTAAAGCTTTCTTAATATGTTTGGAAGAAACAACGATATAATTAAGAGTTTGAGTTGCGTATTTTTATTTGTTTTAGACAAAAATATATTAATACTTAAATATTTTTTAAATTGATTTAACTGTAAAGTTTCATATCAATCCATAATTTATTATATAAACTGTAAAGTTTCATATCAATGCATAATTTATTATACAAACCTTCTTATTCATTCTTATTCGCCTCTGTAAGTAAAACAAGTACAAAAAAAAACTGGGATTAGAAAGTCGTAATTATAAAAAATTACTAATTAAATAAATCATGCATTACACTTTAATAAGAAAATTATGTGAATCTGTACTCAAAGTATATTTGTTATAATAAATTATTTATTTTTGTTGTTTAATAAACTGTATTATATATTACTACATATATTTATAGTAACCCTATTTAAAAGGTTATTCTTGCAAATATTTCAAATCTTCACCTGCCGAGTTACGTATTTTTATTTGTTTAGACAAAAATATATTAATATTTAGAAATTATTCCATTATATTGTAATAATAAAATATATAATGTGTAATATTACCTCATATATATTACAATAAAAAAAGCAACAACAACAAAAAAGCCTTGCTCAACAACTCATTCTGAAAGAAGCACTTAGAAGCAGTTTTTTTTAAAAAATAATCTAGTTTTAGCAGTCCGTGTAATATGTGCTTTAAAGTATAAAAATAGCAAAAAAAAAAGAAAAAGAAAAAAATTAAACTCCTTATTGTCATATCCCTTACAAAACACACATAAAAAATAAACATTTAAAAGCTTTTCCTTTTAAAAAATTTAGTTAAACGTACAATGACTTAGGAACTACGTTAAACGTAAAATACAAACCACAAACTGCGTTGGTAATAGAATTTGTCATGTTTACAAAATGTTTTTGATCATTAAAGATATGACTAGAGCGCCAGTAGTGTAATCAGGATCTTTTGACGTTATCAATATGACACTTTCAGGCATTGCGCCTTAAGTATGTTCTTACATATGTCAAATTATACTGTTTTGTAAAAAAACGTGGTGATTGGAGTATGGAAATAAAAATGCCGTAAAAGGTTTGCTCTCCCACCCCAACGTAAGGGCAATGAGTTTTTTGTCCCAAACTTTTGTCCCTATGTCCCAAACAAAAGAGAATTATAAAAATTTTTTTTTTGTAATTCTCAACTAAATCAATATTCATCGATAAGTTATGACTACATAAAATTTGTATAAAACATACAAAATTTGAACCAAAATTTAAATGATCAAATTAAACTTTATATGTTCATAATTATTTGCTACTTAGTTACTACTTTTAGGCTCGTCTACCTCTGTCTACCTTGACTTTTAGATCTTGTCAAAATATTAAAAAAGGCTTTAAACTGATCATTATAAGCAATTATATGCAACCTTCTATAAGAAAATTTCAGCCTTCTGATAACTTTCTATAGGAAATAGGTTTTTGTGGAACGATCAAGTCGCAAAAGCTATTTTAAACTCATATACTGCTATTGAAATTTTCTTGAAATTCACTAATTGAAATTTTCTGCGTCATTTACTGCTCTTACGTAAGGCCTCGTATATAGTATTGCTTAGCAACACGAGACCTTTTTCAGCTGGAAATAAAAACGCTCGTAAAGCTGTTTAAAATTGAGCCACGAAAATTGTCTTATGTCTTTGTTCCCTAAAATCTATGGACCGCTGCTCATTGCTTCAATGTCGTCGGTATCCAAAACTGAGAACGTCGAAGCGATCTCATCAAATATTTCAAGATTAACCACGGCATAAGCAGAGTCGAATGGATCGAGTTACCATTGCTTGCGCCTGTATTTGTGCATCTTAGACCAGCTAGAGGCCTTCATGGGATTTTTCCTACGCATTCAGGCACCAGGAGTTACTAAATGTGCAACTCGCAAAAATTTTTTATGTGAGCGGGTGGCAGCCGATTGGAGTGCACAACATCCTGATCTCATTACCTTCAATAAAAATATACTAGAAATTGTCAGCGTTAACACTTTCAAAAAAAAAGCTTAACAGATTTTTTAACACACTTCCACAAAAAAAACTTTATGATCAATATGAATCAATCTATATCAAATCCATCCTACAATGTATCTCATTTGAGGTTGCATTAACTCTATGTCTATAACAATAAACAATAACTATAAACACCGGCGTTACCGCATTGGCGGTTAACAGCTTTTTTCGTTTATGCGACAAAAAGGGATAAAAATTTGCATTAAATCGCACTCAACTTTTTGATAAAAATTAACTCACAATAATACTCCAAACAATACGCTATATAAAAACGATATCACCACAATTACCTAATTAAATATTGCATTTGTAACTAAGCGCCAGTGCTTAGTCTATACTGGATCTACCATAACAAGCAATGGTTGCTTTCCCAGTTTCACAGATATTTTTGTTGGAATTAAATTTAATAGTAATAATAAAAATAATAGTAATAACTATTATAATTATTGTTATTATAAATTGTCAAACAATAAAAATTTAAGAATAAAAATAGCTTAAACAGCTTAAAAGAATGCAGCAAACTTTTCACTGACATAAGTCTAAAACTGTCCAAAAAAGAATGCAGCAAACTTTTCACTGACATAAGTCTAAAACTGTCCAAAAAAGAATGCAGCAAACTTTTCACTGACATAAGTCTAAAACTGTCCAAAAAAGAATGCAGCAAACTTTTCACTGACATAAGTCTAAAACTGTCCAAAAAAGAATGCAGCAAACTTTTCACTGACATAAGTCTAAAACTGTCCAAAAAAGAATGCAGCAAACTTTTCACTGACATAAGTCTAAAACTGTCCAAAAAAGAATGCAGCAAACTTTTCACTGACATAAGTCTAAAACTGTCCAAAAAAGAATGCAGCAAACTTTTCACTGACATAAGTCTAAAACTGTCCAAAAAAGAATGCAGCAAACTTTTCACTGACATAAGTCTAAAACTGTCCAAAAAAGAATGCAGCAAACTTTTCACTGACATAAGTCTAAAACTGTCCAAAAAAGAATGCAGCAAACTTTTCACTGACATAAGTCTAAAACTGTCCAAAAAAGAATGCAGCAAACTTTTCACTGACATAAGTCTAAAACTGTCCAAAAAAGAATGCAGCAAACTTTTCACTGACATAAGTCTAAAACTGTCCAAAAAAGAATGCAGCAAACTTTTCACTGACATAAGTCTAAAACTGTCCAAAAAAGAATGCAGCAAACTTTTCACTGACATAAGTCTAAAACTGTCCAAAAAAGAATGCAGCAAACTTTTCACTGACATAAGTCTAAAACTGTCCAAAAAAGAATGCAGCAAACTTTTCACTGACATAAGTCTAAAACTGTCCAAAAAAGAATGCAGCAAACTTTTCACTGACATAAGTCTAAAACTGTCCAAAAAAGAATGCAGCAAACTTTTCACTGACATAAGTCTAAAACTGTCCAAAAAAGAATGCAGCAAACTTTTAACTGACATAAGTCTAAAACTGTCTAAAAAAGAATGCAGCAAACTTTACACTGACATAAGTCTAAAACTGTCCAAAAAAGAATGCAGCAAACTTTTCACTGACATAAGTCTAAAACTGTCGAAAAAGAATGCAGCAAACTTTTCACTGACATAAGTCTAAAAGTCATAAGTCTAAAACTGTCCAAAAAAGAAGCTAATTATTGTTTTAAACAGTTTATAAAATGTAAAAAAAGATGTAATAAAGATAAAAAAAGATGTAATAAGATTTTTGATGTTTGATTAATAAGCTTCTTATTCATCGAGGAGTAGTGTTCGAACAATTAAAATTGCCAAATTTACTTTTTTTTTTTTTTAGGAGATCATTGTTCTTTCAACATTTTTTTTTTTTTTAAATTAAAATTATATTCAACAGATTATACAAATATCTTAAAAATAACAAATTTAGATCATTCAATTTGGTTTAAAAAAGATTGCTCAGTTGAACATGGGACTATTCAAAGTTTACGTGAAATCTCACAAGCATTTGAAGAGTTATACAATATCTTCGGAATTTTGATGACTTATAAAAAGAATTTGATACGGTCGATCACCACATTTACTTATAAATTTAAATGCTATGGAATAAACAAAGTTTTAAAACGGTTTAAATTCACGTGTCAAATTGAAAACAGTTTGCTGCATGCAATGAAAGTTATCAAACCAATATAATCTCGGGAGAGCCACTAACTTAATAAAACCTCTGGAGCACATAAGGATCTTGAACTACTCCCTTTCAACAATTACTCCCTTTAAAAAACTTGAATAAAGACTAAAAACTAACAAGAGTCATGTTTTCTAATTTTGATAGTTTTATAATTTTAAGAGTTTTTAAACTTCTTAGCAGTAATACCTTTGAGCTCTTTAAAACATTAAACAAAGAACTCAGACAAATCTCTAATTAATCGAAGTATAGTAAATTATTTTTTAACACTAATAAAATAAAGTGATTCCGTTCTCTTTAAAAAATGTCGTTTCAGTCTTAAAAATTACCTCAAGTCTTTATCGACAAAAATTGAAAAATAAAAGTTATGCCATAAATACTTAGTTATTTATCTTGATAAAAACATTACTTGAATTCATCATATCGGTTAAGAAATTATCATAGTGGTTTAGGAATCATTATATCGGTTAAAAAAAGCACAAAAATTTCTAAAAACATAAGAGTTCAATATAAAGCATAAATCTACTTTAATAAGAAAGTTTAAACCAATCATTAAATAGTTTAAAACAATTATTGGTATATGAATACTTATTCAAGTTATGCGAATACTGCCTGTTGCGACGTTTTTATTGCAATTCCGTATAACTTTAAAAATCGCTTTTATTACATTATATAATTAAAATATGAAATCTAAGGTATAGGAGCGAAATGTATTAAGTGTTTTATATACAAAACCTATATATTCAAAATCCTAGCAATTAATACATTTGAGAAAATATAATTATTGAGATTAGTTTTTTAAATTAATCATTTAGGCAAGCAAACTTTAATTAGATATTTACTACCTGGCGCTATACCTTATTATTATATATATTAACAATCTGGCTCTATACTAGAGTTGTTAACTGGAATATTTCGTACAATTCCGGAAAAATAAAGTTCTTTTAAAAGGATATTGAGAATCAGGAATTTTTTTTTTCGTACCGAATTTTACGAAACAAAAAAAACCGTCGATGTTCATTTCACAAATGCTACTTACGAAATGTAGCCTTTCGCAAGTTGAATTATGAAATAAAACTATTTTGCTTCAAGCGAAAGTAGTGCTTACGGAAGTCGCACTTGCGAAACGAGCTCTTACGCTTAACGACGTTTCGAAGTCTATAAAAAAATTTTGTTGGTCAAACGGATATAATTGTGAAAAATAAAATTTTTATATACCAAAATGTTTATAATAAAATTTTATTTTTAGTATTGCAACATATGAACATTTTAAGGTTTTAGTTTTTTAAAATAATGATAAAAAATCAAATTTCTTTCGAAACGAAACTCTTTCGCACCGCAACTAGCGAAACAGTTTTTATCGGAAAAAAACTTACGAAACGCGGCATAATAAATATATTTAATTACATTTTATGAATCAAATACGTATAATTAACTAAGTAATTAAAATACTAATTTTTTATATGATATTGATAAGTTTCAGTTTTAAACTTCTATAAAGGAATAAAGACTTTCATAAAATATACTTTTTAGAAAGTTATTTAATGAATAGGAATTAAATAATGAAGATAACTTGAACAACGTTAACATACGAATGCAATTGCGAAATCGGGAAATAATTCCTTTGCTAAAATCAACAAAAGACCTAATTTAAGTGATGAATGCTAAAACTTAATTATATAATAAAATGCCTAAAAATAGCTCTTACTTGTTTTCAAATAGTATAATTTTATGCTTAGTCAGTTTCAATTTTTTTATTTTTGAGGTGCTCTGCTTTATGCTCTTTTGCTTTTATTACCTCAATAACAACAAGTAAATTTAAAAAAAATTTAAACACATCCTTTTCAATGATTTTTTCTTAAATGTTTTCCTTAATGAAGAAAAAAAGTAATGGTGGGAGGATAGGAAGGGCATTTGTTGTCCCTTGCACTATTGGCCCTGAAAAATGCTTTGATTTTCAACATCCCAACATTATTGGAACATTACATTGGGACTATATATATACTGCTGAAAGTTTTAAAGCTTTAGCTGTTTTGGAGAGAAGTAAAAAATGAGTTGCGAGATTTTGTAGCAAAAAAACGGGTACGTACAATACGACTCTTCCCCGGGTCTTTGCGCCTAGAAAAAATTTTAACATAGAAGCTCACCAGGACTATACAAGCGCTGAAAGATTCAGAGCTGTAGCTAGTCAGAGAGGTAGTGATAATTTGATTGCAAGATTCAGTAAGAACTGACAACGGTCAAACAACACTTAAAGTTCAATTAAAATTTGTAATGGAACCAAATATTTTACTAAGTTTTTATATATGAGAATATAAATAGTAAACCTCCAATTCTGCTCAGCCAAAGGCAATAAATAACTGAGTAGGAAGTTAATCAAAGTCCGTACTTGATAGATATAAACATATATAAACACTGGCATAGAGTCATGTTGCGGAGGGAGCGTTGCCCTTTCCTTCAAAACTAACTCAAAGTTTCAGTTTTTTCTATTTAAACTTTAGCTGCGTTAGGCCCCCTTAATTTCTGTTTCAGCCTCCTCCCCCCCCCCCCCCCACTGCATCCTAACTTTCTTAACCTTTCTAGGTTTGTATATATATATATATATATATATATATATATATATATATATATATATATATATATATATATATATATATATATATATATATATATATATATATATGTATAAACTATTAAAGAATCATTTAACAACATTATTTTATTTAAATAATAAGTAATAACACTTTTTTGTATAACAGTTTAATGAATGCTTTTGAATCTATTCCGTACGCGCACGTTCCGAAAGGCTCCTTCCGTAAGGAACTGTTTCGCAAGTATTCTTTCGAAATGATTTGTTTCGTAAGTTTCTATTCGCAAATGGTTTTTACGGAATTATTATTATTTTTTTTGTATAATGCATTATGGAAGGTGAATTTGCGCAAGTACAACTTCCGCAATAGCAATTTGAATTACGGAAATAAAAATGCGAAATTTTCGTAAGTTTTTGTATACGGGGAACAACCCTACTCTATACCTTGTTATTGTATATATTTACTATCGGGCGCTATAGCTTATAATTATATATATTTACTATCGGGCGCTATACCTTATTATTTTATATATTTACTATAGGGCCTTATACCTTTGGAAAAAAATTTAAACTAAATTTCAATTCCAATCAATTAATTTTTTACCTTTTTAAAAATAAACTAAAAAATATCATTCTTTGTTTCACAATGTCTTATTAGTAAGTCATTATAATGTATAAAAGTATAAGGACATTATTATTAGATATATATTAGATATATTCATCTATTAGGCTGGCGGAGATGTATTTTTAATACATTGTTTCAAGTTTAGGATGTTGAACCCTGGATCTTCTTTACCCAATACATAGGTTTTGCTTGTGTCTATATTTTATGACTAGACAACTCATTCTTATATCTCCTAATGAGGGTACAGCTCTAAAACTCAGTTTAATAGTTCTGAGATTGGCTGGTAGTCATGTTTCCCGAACTCTGTGATAGCTCTCAGAGAGACTTATTCTATCATTAGCTGAAAAATATCAGAGCACTAACAGTGCCATGTTGCGCATGGGTGGTGTCCGTGTTCGTACTTTTGGTGTACATTGTTAAGGTCACAATTTGGAGCCCTTAGTTAAGGCTTAGGTTTTATTAGTTGTAATGAGACAGTTCATTGGACTATTAAACAGTGTACTGAGTACTATCTATGCTTTGAGCGGAGTTCTATAAAAAATTTGAAATGACTAAAGTACCATAAACTATAAAACACAATAAATCACCGTCATCACTAAGTTCTTTAAACCTATCATTTACTAATATTCGTGGTCTTCAAAGTAACTTTTCTTCTATTGTGTCTTATCTCTTACAAAGTTCACCAGACCTACTTGCTCTTTGTGAGACTAATTTGAGTTTAGCTGTCTCATCTTGTGATCTTAGTGTTGATAGTTATCTTCCTTTAATTCGTAAAGACTCCAATAGCCACATGCTTGGCCTGGGCATTTAAATTCGTAAGAATTCACTTATGTATCGGGAAACTAGGTTTGAATCCACACACTATTATTTTTTATGTGCTTTCGTTTAGCACCTCCTTACTCTATCGTTTTTCTCTTTGTTCTGTATTGTACTCCTTCATCTCAAGACTGCACTCTATACTAATATTTCTGATCAAATTGACCAAGCCCTCTCTCTTTATCCTTCAGCCAATATCGTTGTTGTTGATGACTTTAATGCTCATCACACTAAATGGCTTGGCTCTAGTGTCAGTGACTCTGCGGGCTTAAGATCAACTTTTGCCTTTCTCAATCTCTAACTTAAATAGTCATAAATAATAATAAACATAAAAAATAATAAACTTTCCCACTTGCTTTTCAGACAACCCAAATCATTAACCGTCTCTGCTCGATCTATGTCTTGTTTCTGATCCTAGTCAGTGCTCAGTTTCTCCATATTCACCCTTGAGTGCTTCTGATCACGGTTTGATCTCTCTAAAATTATTATCTCATTCTTTTTCATCATCAGTATCCCCATATCATTGTACCTCTTACAACAACCTTAAAGCTGACTGGGACTCTTTCGGTGATTTTCTTTGCGATAGCCCTTGGGTAGAAATCATTTGTATTCCTGCTGACAAATGTGCTTCTTACATAACTTTGTGGATTCAGGCTGCCATGAAATCTTTTATTCCCTCTTGACGATTTTAGGTCAAGCCTCACTCTTCTCCATGGTTTTTTTTTTCAATTGAAACCGTTACTTCAATACCTATCAGCAAAATTATTCTACAGAAAACAGACATCTGTTTACTATTGCCAGAGACTATTGAAAAAAGGTTTTGTCTAACGCCAAAATTTGCTATTCTCAAGTCATAAAATCTCGTATTTCATCACAAAAATAAGTTTCTCGTGAATTCCTGAGAATCTTTAACAATATCAATAAAAAGGGCAAATCTTATATTCCAACCCTCTTGTATAATTCAGACTTTGTTACATCACCTAAAGACAAAGCTGAGTTGTTTGCTAAGAACTTTTCATCAATATTATCACTTGATTCCACTAGTTGTGTTCTGTCTAATATAGCCATTAAACAGGTTGATCCATTGCTTGACATTCGTATCACTCCAGCATCTGTATCAAAAGTAATTTCCTGCTTAGACTCAAATACAGCTTGTAGTCCCGACAACATACCTGTTGTAGTCTTGCAGAAGTGTTCTCCGGAGCTTTCTTCCATACTTTCAAAACTATTTAACAAGTGTTTATCAGAGTCTTGTTTTCCGGCATGCTGGAAAGCGGCATCTGTTATCCCTATTTTCAAAAATTCTGGAGAGCAATCTAACTTGTCTAACTATCGCCCCACTAGTCTTCTTCCTATCATAAGCAAGGTTTTTGAACCTTTAATTAAAAAACATTTAATTTCTCATCTTGAATCTAATTTAATATCATCAATATAGATTTCGATTTTCTCGTTCTACAGCTGATTTGCTAATAGTAATGACCGATAGGTTTAATCGTGCGTTAGATGGAGAGGTTAAGGCCATCGTTCTTGACATTTCTAAAGTTTTTGATAAAGTTTGGCGTGCTGGTCTTCTCCATAAGCTTTCTTGTTACGGTGTATTTTGTAACATCTTTAAGATTATTGAGTATTTCCTTTCCAATTGTTGTATAAAAGTTATTCTCAATAACAGGACTCTTCTTCATATTCTGTAACGTCAAGAGTTTCTCAAAGTTCAATCCTTGGCCCTATACTCTTTTTAATTTACATTAACGATCTTCCAGATATTCTCACATCTAAGATGGCATTGTTTGCTGATGATACTACTATTTATTATTGTCATGAGCCAACACTCTCTTATTGCTTGGAGGGGGCATTTTAGCTTGAAAAGGATCTCCCTTCTGCTGCAGCATTGGGTTCACAGTGGTTGGTGAACTTTAATTTAGATAAAACTCAATTTTTATCAGCCTATTGTTAACGCAATAATTTAGATCTTTCTATATTTATGAACGTTAATGTGCTCGATGAGTCATATACTCTTCATCTTCTAGGATTAACTTTTACTTCCGATCTTTCTTGAAAACCATATATCAAATCCATTGCAAAATTGGCGTCTGGTAAAGTTGCATCTCTTTATTGAGCTCAACACTTTCTTACTCGGGATTCTATTCTCTATCTATAAATCTCAAATTCGTCCTTGTATGGAATACTGTTGCCATATCTGGGGCAGATCTTCCAATGATGCTCTTTCTCTGTAAGATAAGGTGCAAAAACGGATTGTAAACATAGTTGGACCTGCTCTTGCAGCCAACCTCGAACCATTTTCGCATCATCATAATGTTGCTTCTCTTTCACTTTTCTACAAACACTATAATGGACACTGCTCTAAAGAGCTAGCGTCTCTTGTGCCATCTATTAAAATTCATTCTCATGTCATTCAATTAAGTCTCATCCTTTTTCTATGACTATGTCTCTAAGTGCTCCATAAACTCTTATTCGTCTAGTTTTTTTTCCTCGAACATCAGTTCTTTGGAATTCGCTTCCTTCACCTTGTTTTCCTGATTCATATAATTTGCAACCTTTTAAGTCGTCTGTCAATCGTTATCTTGCTCTACAAACTTCATCTTTTCTGTTCCAGTAACTTCCAACTCTAATAGTAATTGTTAAAAAAAATATATATATATATTTTATAAGTTAATGACTATTGATAAGTATAATAGCAAGCAAAATAAATAAATATTTCGTATCAGTTGGACCAAACTTAGCTAAAAATATCCCTACTGTCACTAACTTAGCAAGTGACACTCCCTCTCCTTTAAACTCTTCTCTAAATATTTTTGAAACAACATTTGAAGAATTTGAATTGGCGTACAAAATGATTAATCTAAATAAAGCGGTTGGACCAGACGATATCAATGGAAATATTGTTATTGGTTCTTATGACATTATTAAAAACGTTCTTTTTAAAATTTTTAGTTACTCCATTAATCAGGCAAAATTTCCAGATGCTATCAATATAGCTAGAGTTACTCTTTAAAGGAGGCAAACTAACTAAACTTAATAACTACCGCCCAATTTCAGTTCTCCCTGTTTTTTCAAAAGTTTTGGAAAAAATTTTGTATAATAGAATATATAAATATAAATAAAATATTATACAACAATCAATTTGGATTCAAAAAAAATAATTCTGCTGAACACTTCAATTTACTAGAGATATTACAAATTCATTTGAAAAATCACAATATGCTCTAGGCATCTTCATAGACTTATCAAAAGCTTTTAACACTATTGATCACGAAATTCTTTTTAAAAAACTACAACACTGTGGAATTACAGGGAATGCATTAATATTATTATAAAACTAATTTAAAAATTGGAAACAGTTGGTTAAAATAGAGTCAACCTCATCTTCAAATTTATTAAATATATCATGCGGAGTTCACACAAGGATTCATACTAAGACCTTTGCTTTTTATAATTTATGCTAATGATCTTTATAAAGCAACAAATTTGACAACAGTTATGTTCGCCAATGACACAAACCTTTTTTTTAACTGACAATAACTTAACAACATTATTCAACAAAATGAGTAGGGAAATCATTAAAATTTCTAACTGGTTTAAGTCAAACAAACTATCAATAAATATCGAAAAAACTAAATGAATCCTCTTTTACCCAGCTTCAGAAAAAAATCTTCTTTCGAGTATACCTTCCTTGTATATTGATAATACTGAAATAAAGAGAGCTAAATTTACTAATTTCTTGGGTGTTTACATTGATGAAAACCTTACATGGAAAAATCATGTTAACAGCCTAAACAATAAAATCGCTAAAAGTATAGGAATGCTATACAAATTAAGACCTTTTTTAAATAAATATGCTTTTATTCAATTATATTACTCATTTATTAATTACCATATTAATTATGCTAATCCTGCATGGGGTGGTGTAAATAAAAGTATACTAGAACCACTTTATCGTCAACAGAAGCATATTGCACGTCTTATAAACTTTTTATAACTTATACTCACATTAAAAAAACATAAGCAAATACTATCTTCGAAATTAAAACTTTATCCAACAACC
Organism: Hydra vulgaris; assembly: GCF_038396675.1. Lineage (NCBI taxonomy): Eukaryota > Metazoa > Cnidaria > Hydrozoa > Anthoathecata > Hydridae > Hydra > Hydra vulgaris. The sequence goes on from NC_088920.1 coordinate 33,226,192, forward strand.
TTTTTTGCATACAAATTTTGGTAGATCTTGTATCTCTTATCGAGGAGCTTTTTTATGGAACAAAATAGTTTTGAAATATTTTGATTTTACTCAAGAGTGGAATTACAACACATTCAAAAGAAAACTTAAACAGATAATTTTATTTATCGATGACATACTCTTATATTTTTAATTTTTATAAAGTAAAATTTTTAAAATTCAATTCTTAGTATTTACATGTATGAATATTATATATCCTTTACGTTTATTTATTTTTACTTTCGACAAGAATATATATATTTAACATAATAAATCTAACAATGTAGTTGAAAAACAAAGCTTATATTGTAATACATTCAATGAAAGAACAAATTAATAATAATAGCAATTAAAAAAAAATAAGTCATTTTCAATATAATGTTATATTAACTTTGTTATTTTTTTATACACTTGTCTGATTAAGAATTGCTTTTGCTTTTTTTTTACTTTTTGCTTTACAATTTTATTTCTTTTATATCCAATTAAACGTGAACACAAAGTGGAATTTGCCTTCCCCAACTCTCATATTATTTAAAAAAAAATTTATATGATGCTTTTCCAACTGCAAAAATGACGGAATCATTGTTTCATTGTATTTGTATTTAGAATAAAAATCAGACACTACAAGCAAACCTGTACCCAGGATTATGAGATATGACACTTAAAGTATAACGCAAAATCCAAATTTAAGTATGCTGATGCTTATGACAAATAAGAATGTTTTCCAAAAAATGGCAGTGATTGAAGCCTGGGAACAAAAATATCCCAAAAAATTATCCCGCTCCCAATAAACTAACTTGTTCTAAATCTAAATTCATTGACACATTTTAAATTTCATCAAATAATTTATTAGTGTTCAAAAGTTATGAATATGTAAAGTTTACAACTCTCTCATTTTGGAGTTGGTGAATACTTGATAAATGGTCAAAACTTTTGAACGCCAATAGATCATACAATGAAATTTAAAATGTGTCGATGAATTTAAATTAATATAATTTATTATAATTTATTAACGATTTAAAGTATTCTATTAACTCTTTGCCATCATATTTGGGAAGGGGGTGATAACTTTTGGGGGCATTTTAGTTTCCAAGCTTCATTTGCCACAATTTTCGGGAAATCATTCTCATTTAACATATGCATCAACACACATAAATTTAGAGTTTTTGCTATACCTGCAAGTATCATATCTCAAGTAATAAAATATTGGGTACGGGCTTGTTACAAGTACTACATTTTCTATTTTACACTTTTCGAAGCAAAAGTTTCTAATATCGGAAAAGATGAAATCTTGACCAAAATCACTTTCTATTATTACTGTTCATAATTCTTTTAATCTCTCTTGGCTTAGAGTTAAACATGAATAGTTTTTGATCAATATCAATTTTTCTATTTTTTGTTAAAGCTTTTTTACAGTGTGTATAAATGCAGTAAGTATTCTAGTTTGCATCTGAGCTTGCAATAAGCAATTTTTCAAACTACAGTAAAGTAAATCAATAATCATACCTTACTTTCATAACATGTATAGAGTAACAAATATTAGTTTTAAAAGATTATTTCAAGTGACAAGTGAGTTGATTATTCTGTGGAGCAAATTAAATCCTCAGATGCTGTTTCCTTGAAAAGCAACATTAACAAAGCAAAGTAGAGTGGTTAAAAAAATAGCTCCAGCAGTTCAACACAGAAAGTTATTCAGTGATGCATGTAGGAATAAAAGCAAACAAATCCCCACACAACTAAACTATAGCAAAATAAGATAATACGTATCATCTGTATGTTGTTACCACTCAAAGCGACCTCGGCGTACTTGTGTTAGACGACCTCAAAGTCAAACAACAAGTTGAATTGGCAGCGTCAAAAGCAAACATGATACTTGAAAAGCTCAGAATCAGAGGCATGCTGCTTTAGGAAGTGCTCTACTTTTCTTACGTTAGTGCACACCAAGATAATCACCCCAACTCAAGGGTGACATTAAAACAAATTCAGTGCAGAGCAATTAAAGTATTTTCTGAGTTCAAACATCTTTCTTAAAAAGGACGGCTTGACTTTCTTGAATAAACCACTCTGAAAACCAGTAGAAAACGTCAAGATTTTATACAACATATACTAATACATGATTTTAAATTAGTTGACTTCTTCAGTCCACAAATAAACGCGTCTCCTACTTCTTACTACAATCCACGCGGTCACAACCTTTCTTTTAAAAAAAAATGGGTCAAACTTTTTTTTTTTTAATTTTTGTTTTAGATGCCCCTAAGAAGACCTAACACTCTTGTCATAGAGCACCATGGAAGAACATTCTACTAGCTTCGAACCCTAGATTTCTTGCTTCTAAAGCAAGTGGTCTTAACATTGCACCATCCCATCAGCAGTCTGTAAACAGATTGTTAATTTTATGTAATAGATTAATGAAATAACATATTCTGTTATCGCTTACAAGTACTTTAAAGTATTGCAAATTGGGTATCAAAATAATAACGATAATAACTGCCTTAATAAAACAATCAAAAGATTATTGTTGTAACACGTAATATTTAAGATAAATGAGATGAAATGAGAGACATTTCAAATGAAGAGATTTTGATATTTTTTTAAGAGCTTTAAAAGAAAATACCAAAGTGCTCAAAATTTGACAATGAAAAATTTGAAAAGTTTGATATTGTCTCAGTTAATACAAGTTATAAAAATACAATACATGGTATGGCATTTTTATTACATTCCTACGAAGCATTTGCAAGGAGGGAAATGAAAAACTCATGTCTCTGAAACTTCCATTCTTGAGCTTTTTTTATAGATATTTAAAAAAAAAACATAAGCCTCATTAAGTAACAACTACTTTTAAATCGAAAGCTATAACCTTCGTGTAACTTTATTATAATAATCTTTATTCCTAATAACAAAACAAAAACTACCACAAGTAACATTATTAGAGTTAAATAATAAAAAAACTAGATTCAAAAATATTTCAATGAGAACCAGCTTTCAAAAATAAATCATCAAACCCATATTGAGTACACTTTAAACCTGCAACAAGGCATCCATATTTTATAGCAGCATCAAGTTCCTCATTACATATAAATTTAGATATGGTGCCAGCAATAAATGTATCCCCTGCTCCCAATGTGTCTACAATATTTTTACAAACTATTGAGTCTGATTTAAAATAAAGTACAGAGCCTGAACTAGAAACATATTTTGAAGCAAATGCTCCAGTTTCACCCCATGGGCATATAAAAATTTCAGGCTTTGAGTGTTTTTTTGAGCTGTAATGTGTAATTGTTTCTTCTGAAGATTTAAAACCTTTACCTAAACCAATTTCTTTTCCAATAAACAAAATATCAACATTTGGCAACAAATACTTTTCAAGCTCAATCAAGCGAGAAAATTTTTCCATTTCTCCAGATATGATTATATGTTTAGGAAATTTTTGTTTAAAAAGTATTTGGCGAATATGAGCAATCATTTTTGAAACTTCTACAAGATTTCTTCCTTCAAAGTGAATCCAATCATAGCTAAGAATGTCAAGTTTCAAAAAGTCTTCAAATTTTACAGATGGGAAATCATTATTATAATGCAAAATAGTTCTGCTTCCATTTGTTTCGTTTAAAATACAACAAGACATTGGAAATTTTTTATCAAAGGTTATAGGACAACTCTCTAAATTAATATCACACTCTTTTAAATGACGTATAACGAACTCATTTTCTGGTTGGTAAGATAAATAAGAAAAAAGATGAACGTCTATATTTGGATTTTGTGCCAAGACACATGCAGTATTAGCAGCATTTCCTCCTTTAGCCCAGTATTGTGAGCTTACTTTTAAATCTTCATCTTCTATGGGAAATTTATTACATACGTTTACTACGTCAATACAAGTTAATCCTACTACTAAAATTCTTTTTCTCATTTACTAATAAAAATGAACCAAATCAACTCAACGAATCGTACCACAGTGGAACAATAATATTTAAGTGCCTATTTTACGGCTGCTACGATGCCTTTTTTTTTTTTTTACGTTGAAACATAAATAATACGACTAATATTACGGTCTTTCTTATAAAGGTTTTTATGTTATTATGTTATTTTTTAAATAAAAAAATAATTTTATTATATTTTTATCATGTTATTATGTTATTTCTTATAAAATAATAATTTTATTATATGTCTAGATTTTAATATATTATTAGCGTTATAAATATATTTTAGTTTTTTAGTATTAGTGTTTAATAGATTAAAGACAATGTGTAAAATTAAAAAACTAAACTGTTGTAATTTTATTATTAATAATAATAAATTGCAAGTTTGATAATATTATTATTACAATAATTTTTTAAAGCGCAAAATATTCACATTTCAATATATTTAGAATGTTAATTCTTCGGTTTACATTACATTTTTAATTTATTTTAGGTTTTTTAAATTTCTTTAAATCACATTGAAGTTAAAGCTAAATTTTTAGGAGTTTAAATAAAAATCTGTGTGCTAATTTTTTTTTTAATATATATAACTATAACTTAACATCTATAATTTTTTTATTCAAATGTTATTCATTATATTAAAAATTTATGTAATAGCAATCAGTTTAATACTAGTCTATTATATATTATAGTCTATTATAGTCTAGTATATTATGTATCTGTATATATTATTTTATACTTTTTTAAAATTAAATTCAACTCCTTAGAGGAGACCACTACAGTTAAAAAGGACTTCCTTATTTTTTTTACCTTCAATCTCTCAACCCTAAGTAAAGTTGAAAAAAGTAGACGTTTTTATTATTTATCTTCCAGAAAATAAGTTTGTTATTATATATATATATATATATATATATATATATATATATATATATATATATATATATATATATATATATATATATATATATATATATATATATATATATATATATATTGTAATTTTTCAAAATGCTAGATTTTTTGATGGAGTGAATGGAAATTCTTGAACACATATCGTAAGAATAAGGATGTTGCTAAGCCTGTAAAAGTTCTTAATGACTCGGAAAAACATGGAGTTAATTTAACAAATCACTTCATCAACTAAAAACAATAATGTAACATGTTTTTAATTAGGGATGTGCCAGAATTCCGTTCCGGACAAACTTTGTGATTTTTAGGTCATTCCGGTTCTGGCCGGAATTACAATATTTCAGGCTGGAATGCTGGAATTTATTTTTTACTTTTTTAAAAAAACATGTGACACAGACTGTTTAAATTAAATTAAAAAATCATTTTCCAACATTGAAATGAAGAACTAAAGGTAAACCTAGGTAAAAAATACAAAATTCTTAACAAACACAATGTAATTTTATTTGCAGTTAATTATTACAGTGATGGATCCAGGTTTTTTTGGTATCTGAGATAGCTAACTTCCAGACATGGAGCAAATTCCAAACAATTTTATATTTATACTTATGTCAAATAATGACACTTTGCAAAAAATTGTGATGATTGGAGGCTAAGAACAAAAAAGCCCTTTGACTTCATCCTTCCCCCTTATCCACCCCAAACGTGATGGGCAACAAGTTAATAATATATTTTTTTGTACTTTTCTTAACTAGACTTATATTTATTGATAAGTTTTAAGTTTTATAGTATTATCTCTCAGTGTTCAAAAATTATGACCATATAAAAGTTAAACCCCACTCAATTTGGGGTTTTACAAATTTTATATGGTCATATTTATTTGCGCTTTTTTTTTCAAAAATATTACCTGCCTCTGAGAATAGTTTCATTTTAAATGTTACTTAAATTTTGAATAATTAAAAAGCATAGGAAGCCTAATTTAGTAAATACTTCATTTTTAACCTTAATAGAAAAATAGAAAACAAAGAAATAGTTTTAAATATAAATATTATGCAATTTAAAACTTTCAATAAATAAAATTATAAGAAACAGATAAAAACAACCTATTAGATTTAAATGAATCAAAAATCAAATTAATGAAATAGGTTATATATATATTATGGGTTATAAAAATATATTATGTAGACACGATGCTGAGGTGCAGGCTTAATATTGAACTCACTTTCAATATTGAAGGTAAAAAATTACAAAAGTAAATTTTATTAACAGTTCTGGCAAATCCAGCTCCGGCCAGAATTTAAAATTTCTGATCCAGCGCACCCCAATTTTTAATACAAATATATGTTTCAAGTTTTAACCTTTTAATAAATGCTTAATAGTCATAATTCAAAACATTGTCCCAAAGCAGTTTGTGCAAATTCTAAATATAATATTGAATTATTTGTTTTAGTAGGAAGGTTCTATGACGAATAAACAATTAGTTGAGAGTATTTTTCTAGCACTTTTATTTTTTTTAAAACATTCTGATATATAATATACATGTTGCCCCAACAACAATTTATGTTTCACAATGCCCTTCTGTTTTTTAGACCTTTAGTTGCCTTAAAAAAAAATACTTATTAAATTTTTAATTATTTATTCTTGTATATAATATAATTTTTTCAATCTATTTTTGATTTATATTTTTTTAGATGATCAAGTTTTTAACTCTTTTACAATTGCTGGTTCTTTGCTTGTGTAGTGAAAAATTTGTACGCATCGAGCTAGATGCAAAATGGAGGCAAACCCCACTTCCAATTGAAGCAAGGTATAATTTTAATTTTTTCTGTTTGACTTTTACAAGTTTTAATTTATTTTTTAAATGAGACTAAAAAATGTATAAGATATAGCTAGAAATGTGATAGAATTGTATTTGTTTATTTTGAATTTTAGATTTTTTTTATGAGTGGAATGCAAAAAGCGAACTTGAGTGAAACTTGACTTTAATTTTAAAGTCTGACTTCGTCAAGTCAGACTTCTAAAAAAAGCTTGAGCTATTGCGTTAACAAAACTTAAAAGTTCCAAGGTTGTGCTTGAAAAACTTAAAAGGGGTTAATTTGAGAGGGTAATTGGAAAAAATACTTTGCAACCAATAGTGGCAGAGTATTTTTGAAGGAAAAACCCTTTGAAATAAGCATATTAACTATATATTTTGAAATGATATATCTGAATTTTATACTTTGAAATGTTAACTTACAAAATGTTAAAGGTAGAGAACAGAATCAGTAGTAAGAAAATGGTTAACACCAATAGATTTCATCTAATGTATGACAAAGCCTTTCTATTATAAAGTTATAAAGTTAGCAGAAGAACTATAGGATCAAAATTTGTATAGGTTGTCTGAGAGTGAGTTGTTTCTCACAAAATTTTAAAAGTTTGTTAATTAAGGTTCCAAGACTTTGATAATAAAAGTAATAAAACTAATTGGGTATTAGTTTGAAGGTTAAAATGATCTATTGAGATTTTTCAAGAATTGAAACGGTTTTCCAGCAGGCAGGAAGGCTAGATTTAGTTAAGTACTTGGTTTCCATGAAATGTCAGTATTAAATGATAATCCAAGAAGACATAAAGAAGAAGACTTAGTGAGAGGGTTGTCATTCATTAATATAAAAATGTTGACAGTATTGCAATAGTTGTTTATAGTAAATAACTGAGTTTTGTAGCAGTTAAAATTTACAAGCTACTGCAAGTCCAAACCTGTTACAGAAGTGAGATCAGATTTAAGATCGGGTACCTGTTCTAAGTGATCAAAAAGATAAGCGTTTTTGTCAAGACAGAAGTATAAAGTTGATTCATTAGCAAAAAGAGTTACTTTAGATGTAATGTCTCGTAGATTATTAATTTAGATAAGAAACAAAATAGATCCAAGGATAGAACCTTGAGGTACCCTAGAGGTTATTGGAAATAAAGAAGAGTGTTGGCCTACAAGGATGACTTTAATGAAGTGGTCAGAAAGAAACAATTTGAAAATCTCAAAAACATTCCTAGATACACCATATGCAGCAAGGTTCTGGAGAAGACCAGCATGCCAAACTTTGTCAAAAGCTTTAGATAAGTCAAGAGCAATAGCTCTAGTCTCTCTGTCTCCGTCTCTAATGCACAATAAAATCTTCAGTCACAGTTAACAAGTCAGCTGTAGTTAACAAGTCAGTAGAGCAAGCAGATTGGAAACCGTATTTATTGTCTGAAAGTTATTTGACTCACAATGGAATTTTTGTTGATCACAGATTCAAAGACCTTGCTAATAACATATAAAAGACTGATTGGGCGATAATTGGAGGGGTCAAAATGTTCTCTAGAGTTTTTGAAAATCGAAACAGCAGATTCCATTTTCCAGCAGGCAAGAAAACAAAACTTAATCAAGCACTTACTAAAAAGTACAGAGAGAATTGAAGAGAGTTCTGGAGAATAATTTTACAAGACTATGTCAGGAATGCTGTCTGGACCACAAGCTGTAGAAGAGTTTAATCTAGATATGACTTTAACTATAGAAGCTGGAATGATTTGAATGTCTAACAATGATTTAACCTATTTAATTGGAATGGAAGTAAGAGTATGGCATAAGAAGGTGAAAACCATGGAGTAGAATTAGGCTTAGCTTGGAACTGACAAGTAGGAATAAAATCTTCCATACTTGCCTAATCCAGAAGGTTATATAAGAGGAAGATTTATCAGTTGAGAGTAGAAAGACATAACCCCAAGGACTGTTACAAAGAAAGTCTTGAAAAGAATCCCAGTCAGCTTTAGAGTAGTAGTAAGAAAATCACAAAAAGAGTCCCAGTCAGCTTTAGGGTAGTAGTAAGTAGTGCGATGATAGGGTGAGTCCAAAAATGAAGTATGGGATGAAAGATTTATAAAGATCATTGCATGGTTAGAATTACCTCAGGGAGAAAAGGGAGAAACGGAACACAAGCTAGGGTCAGAGGCAAGACATAAATCAATGAGTGAAGGTAAATGATTAAGGTTGTCAGGAAAACAAGTCAAAAGTTAACTATCTAAGTAAGAGATTGAGAAATGCAGAATTTATAGTCTTTAGTGCCATCAGGGTCATTGGCGTTAGAGCCAAGCCATTCAATGTGATGAGCATTGTCACAAAAAGTCACAAAAGGTTGATCGTGATGATCCTGAATCTGACCTGACCTGGAATTGTTAAAAGGAGTTAATTCCTGCAAACAGTACTTCAAAGCACCAAGCATGACATAGGAAAAGCACTATATATAACAAAATACCAGAGATTATGGTGAACGTAGGTTTTGTAGTTGGAGTAGGTAGTTAGTTACTAAGCTCAAACTGAATTAAAGATTTAAACAAAACACAAACTTGCATAACGAAACTTACATGTGAGTAAAAACTGCACCAGAGGTACTGACAGAACATATACATACATATATAAAGTAACTTACAGGGGAACCAACACTGTGCCAGAGGTTCAGACAGAAAACAGACATACATATAAAGTAAATTACAGGTGAGCTAACACAATAGCTAAAGCACCTTTATAAAAGACACACACAAAAAATAAATAAGTTTAATATAAAATTAGTAAAAAAATATATATATTTTATGATTTTATGAAATGATTATTTTATTAAGCATTTCTATGTTTTTAAATGTTGTTTTTATTTCACAAGATAGTGCTTTTTATTTTCAGATTGAGTTCATTATTTGCTTTATCAATTAAAAAGATTTTCTTTTTTGATATTTTTCGATTATTTGTGTTTTATTCTTTGATAAATTAAAAGAATCGGTTCACTATTTTTGATTCTTTTTGTTTCTCCAAAACAATACTCCACTTTTACACTTGTGCTGATAATATGGGACATTATCTCCTATAACATAGACATGCTGATGTGCTTTTAAAATCTGTTTAATGGCTGAGTTGGAAAAAACTTATAAACCATGAACAAACCCAGGCCATTAAATACAAGCAGACAAAGTTTCTTTTGAAGGGCCTTTAATTACCTGGCAGTTCTAAGAAAAATACCCTATTCTGCTTCAATACCATTCTGTATTTTCTCCCCCAGAACAGTGGCGTATTAAGTAATATATGGATAAGTCATTATGTAGAATACCAAAATTATTTATAGCAGTTATTGTCACTAGGGAGGATTAAATAAGCAATCAAATTAAAAATAATCTAACAGGACTTTATATTCATTTATATGCATACTTATTGAATAGGAAAATAACATATAATTCAGGTAGATTTTGCTTTCAGTTTTTCTCCCAATAGTAGGTAAAACTTTGACATCTTATATTAAAAAGTATGATCATTCAAACAATTATGGATGATAGTGTATATTCACACACACAGATATATATGTATATATATATAATATATATATATATATCTGTATATATATATAATACATATATATATATGTATATATATAATATATATATATATATATATATATATATATATATATATATATATATATATATATATGTATATATATATATATAGTATATATATATGTATGTATATATATATATATATATGTATGTATATATATGTATACACATATATTTATAAATGGACAGTTGGATTGTTTGTCATGTTTTCTTTTTTTTTTTTTTTGTTATTCACCTCCTCAAGGCCGAGAAGGCCACTACAGATGAGGAGGCTACTTAATAGTGGTTATAACCCTCTCTCAACTCTATAACTCCGAAACACGAACCTTGAGGAACAAGGCCGCTGCGCGGAGAAACAAGTTGAGCGCGGTACTACCAGGGACGTGGTGGGGATCAAACTGGGAACCTCTCGCTTATGAAGCGAGCTCTTTACCACTACACCACTACCGCATTTCTTTATGATCTTTTAATTTTATAAAACAATTTGAAGATATATCAATATATCAATGCAGTACAACATTAAATTTATATAAATTACCTTGATGTCACATTAAATCTCAATGACCATTCTTTTTTACAATATTCTAAGCCCAGAAGTTCTTTAAATTATATTCATGCTGATTCAAACCACCAGCCTAATATTTTAAAACAGCTTCTGCATTCAATTGAGTTTAGATTGTCTGCAAATCGGTCAAGTAAAGAAATTTTCCAAAGATCTACTCCTGTGTACAATGATGCACTGTTAAGGTCCAGTTTTAGTCACAAACTTTTATACCGCCCTAGTTTAAATTTACCTCATACCAAAAACTGTAAACGCAACATTATTTACTTTAACCTTCTATTCAGTAAAAATGTTAGGACTAATGTAGGAAAAAGCTTTTTAATCAACAAATGCTTTGCAATAAATCACAAACTTCACAACATTTCCAATATAAACAGGATAAAAGATAACACGGTATGCCAAATATGAAATCTATTTTAAATGCACACAATCAACAAATTATGAACAACAGAAAAATTCCAACTGCAACTGCCTTAGTAAAAATACCTGCCCTTTATCAAACCAATGCTTAACAAAAAATATTGTATACCAACCTTGTATATAAGTTCCAATAATCCTACTAACACTCCTGTCTACAAATCTTACATCGGTATAAGCAAAACAACATTAAAAATTAGATATGCCAACCATTTAAAATGATTTAAATCTAAAATACAAAAATGACATTGAACTATCAAAAGAATTTCGGAAATTAAAAGATGCAAATTTAAATCCAGTTGTTAAATGGAAAGTAGTTAAACAGTTCAATGCTTACAACCAAACCACAATGTCCTGCATAAGTGAAACTATGCAGAAATGAAACTATGCAGAAATGAAAAATATGAAATTCTATTCTCCAAAAATCAAAATCTGCTAAACAAAAAAAGCAAAATGGTATCCAAGTGCAGGCATCGAAACAAGTTTCTTCTCGCCCTATTCGACACGGGTGATTAAGCAGTTTTCTAATTAAAAATTGTTTTGATGTCAGAACTCATTCTGTTGCTTTGTTATTGTTTTTGCTGTTATTTTCTGTATTTTGTATTTTTAAATGGTTTTTTTCTTGACTTAAAGAGTAAAATATAGCTGATGATTACTGAAAGGCATGAAACTTTAAGTTCCATCACAAAGTTATATTTTTTCAAATAATCAAACTCTATATATATTATTACTGATCTATTTTGTAAACAATTTACATTATATTAATAACTCTCATATGAACAATAGACTTTGTATCTTAACTTGGTACAATAAAACAACAATATATATATATATATATATATATATATATATATATATATATATATATATATATATATATATATATATATATATATATATATATATATATAAATTAATGCATTTGAGAGTATGGAAAGTAAAAAATGATTCTTTTGACAACAAATACATCACTTTTAATTACTTTTGACTTTTGTCCAACATTTCCGTTTTGTCATAAAGTTAAAACCATTAATTTAATTGGAATTGAATCACTTTTTAACAAAAATGCAAAAAGACAAATTTAATTGACCAAAATGATTTTAAAAACATTCTGAATGTTTTTAATAATATTTTCATATATACAGGAGTATGTATTTATATATATATTCAGGAGTATGTATATATATATATATATATATATATATATATATATATATATATATATATATATATATATATATACACACACTTATTATAATTATAGTTATGGTAATATAGTTATAATGTTAATACAAATACTTTCTCACTTGAAATAAACCAGTCGCATAAAACCTAGAATCTAGAATTTTTATGATTCAGATTTTTTTAGTTTTTTCTGACACTTTTTACATTTATTATTGTTTTTTTTTTTGAAGTTTTACTAATAAGATATCATTATCATACACATATATATTAATTTATAAAATAAAAGATTATTTATCACAATAAATAAAATTATTTCTTGTGCTTTTGGTTCTTTTATTGTCTCTGTTTAAATTTGTTTTTATTTTACTGAAATCTTAAGGTTTTTTTGTTCTATTGTATATTGTATTCACTTTTTTATGGTTATATTTTTTTAGTGAGTTTATTGCACGACAAAGTAACATCAAGTTTTGGAAGTATATTGAAAGTTTCCAAAGTGCATTTAATGCAAGTGCTAAAGGTATTTTTTATACATTAAAAGATTACATTTTGTTAATAGTAAATATAATATATTATTTTGTTAAATGTCCACTTGTTAAATATTATCTATTAGCTGGCATTATTACTTTTTAATGCTAGCTGATATAAAAAAAAAGAAAAAAAAAAAAAATTCTAATATACATTTAAAGTTAATTTAATTTAAAATTAATAGTAATAGATATTTAAATTTTTTTAAATTTAATATTTAAATGATGATCAAATGAAAATGACCAAGTTTAATGAGAGATTTTTTTTATTAAAATAGCAAAATAGAAAAGTAAAAAAATGATAGAGAAAAAAAAATTCTATACTTTCGTTTGCATATTTTGACTGTTTCTTAAGTAACATAAAACATTGTTTCTCATGCCTGATGAATTTATGTTGCCTGATGAATTTATGTTGTCTGATGAATTTATGTTGCCTGATGAATTTATGTTGCTTGATGAAATTATGTTGCCTGATAAATTTATGTTGCCTGATGAATTTATGTTGCCTGATGAATATATGTTGCCTGATGAATTTATGTTGTCTGATGAATTTATGTTGCCTGATGAATTAATTTAGCCTGATGAATTTATGTTACCTGATGAATATATGTTGTCTGATGAATATATGTTGCCTGATGAATTTATGTTGTCTGATGAGTTTATGTTGCCTGATGAATTTATCCTGTCTTTTGAGTTAGTAGAAGAAACAATCTGGACTATATGTCTCTGTTTAAAAGAACTATTTAGTTTACTTTATTTTCTATTATTTATCTTACAATTCATCATAATTGTCTAAAGTACAAGGTTGGTTAAATTTATGCTTTTTTTTATTGAGTTTGTTTTAGTTTTGTTTAATTAAAAATGTTTTTTATATATTTTTTTTATA
>NC_088920.1:33242500-33257500 GCF_038396675.1 Hydra vulgaris
ATACATATAAAGCTAATTTTATATATATAAATACATAAATACATATATATATATATTACATATATATATATATATATATATATATATATATATATATATATATATATATATATGTATTTATGTATTTATATATATATAATTAGCTACATAATTTAATAGCCTTCAGTTTTTTTTTTTTGAATTTTAAGTAGTCGCTTTAGCTTTAAATTTTAATTTTAATTTTTTTTTTGTTATTATTAAACAGTTTTAAGATAACACATCACAAAAACTTCTTACATTTATAGTGTATGCATATTAGCCTTTTAAAAGTAATTTCAATCTTAATGGTTGCTCAATTATTTGTAATTTTAGTTTAGTGGTACACTTTTAGTAACTCCTTTTTTTATTAATTTAGAGAAATTCATCCTGACTTGCAAGATCAATTACTGAAATTTAAACAACATCTTAAGGATAAAAACAAAGAGTTAACACCTCTCCACCAATGGGAGTTACAGGGTATTTTAGCATTACCTTAATTGTACTTTATGTTTTGTTTTTGAAAAAGTGTTATAAACAAAAGATAACTGAATTTCATGTTTCATATTTTTAAAGATTTGAGTTTTCAAGCTGCTCAGCGAGTGATGAGTGCTTCTTCACAAGATCAACTTAAACTTCTTAAAGATATAAGTCAAAATGTACCTATGATTGCAAGGTTTTCAACTTTGTTTTGATTTTATTTATAATTAAAACTTTTTTTAAATAATAAACAAAACTTTAAAAAATCTGTGTTTTGTTTAAACCATTAAAAAATGACTGGAATATCTGAAAAATAACAAAATGGTTTCATAAACATATTTTTTAATCTTGTTATTTAATCTTAAGTATTTTTAAAAATTGTTTTCAGATCACTGGTTAAAACAGCTGTGAATGAAAATCTTAGAAATGAAATTAAAGAAAATCAACAGGTAGTGATAATAAAATTATATAAAACAAGCATATATTTGTTTAAAAGCTGATTTGTGTCCTGATTTTGTTTTTTGTTAAATTTTGTTTGTTTTTAAATTACTATTTGATGAAGATTTAAAAAATAAACAATAAACGTTCACAAGATGTTGCGCCATATGTTGTACCATATGTTTTTTAACTTTTATGCAAATTCAATGTAGTGGTCACACTAGTTTTCACTAGTGATTGTGTATGTACCCTAGTTTTCAGTTTTAGCAGTTTGTGATTTCTGTGGCTTGTGGTAACTATAAATATGCTTTAAGTGATTTAAGTCAAGTTTCTAAATTTGGCATAGCAAACTGTCTTGAGTATTAAATTTTGAAAATAAATTTAATAAAAAGCAAAAGGGATCTGAAGACTATTTGAAAAACCTCTGCAATTTTGATCAAAGCATTTTAGTTTAATTTCAATTTCATGAAGGAAGAATGGTGAATATACTGAAGGAAAGTTCTTGGAAACTAAGAAAAAATGAAAATAATAAATGGCAATAATAATGCCAATTAATAAGTCAAAAAGGAAACTCACTGGCTGGAAAATCTACCAATTCCTTCTGGAAATGGTAGAGGGAGGGGGTATTCTGCAAATAATGCACAAAGGCATATGGGGGTGGGGATGGGGTAGAGTGGATGTGGTTCAATGTATACTTGAGTTCATACTAATTAAAAAAAGTATTCCTAGGTAATGTTTGTTTTTCTAATTTATCACAATTTAAAAAAAAGACTGTTATTTTTTAATAAATAATAGTTAAAAAAAAAAAAAAATTATTACTACCTCATTGTTGTGCTTATTTGCCATCAATAGAAAAGTTAATTTTCTATCCCTAAGTAAAGCAGACGTGTATTTTAGGCTTTTTAAGTTTTAACCCTTTTTTCATTCTGCAAAAAACAGGTTTTAGGCTATTGTTTTTAATATTACTCATTTTGCGTCTTGTTTTTTTTAACTTATTTTATTTATTAACCCTATATTAATAAATTTATTTATTTAATTCATCATTATAAAAATGCTGGAGATGTGTGCACCTACTAAAATAAAATTTTTTTAAAAATAAAAAATATTTGATATAAAATATATACTATGGCTCTACTTCTAATGAAAGTATGGTATCATCAAATAAAACCCAAATATTAGGAAATTTTTATTGCCTCAATGCTGCAAAAATAGAGGTTGTTCTAAAAATCTGATGAACTCACGTAAAGTAGTTAAAATTTATCTGGGTTTAATAGATATCTGGTTTTTTAAAAAAATGGCTTAAGGCATACCTGCAAAGTTACTTTGAACTACAGAAATTATGTAAATTGCATAAATTTTCTATTTTAAACAGATCTAATATAATATGCTTAAAATTAAAATTGCTGTTACTAAATAAAATTATTATGCATTTTTATTTTTTTGCCATCACTGTGTATTGTTACTGTGTATTGTTACATTGTCACGGTGTATTGTTTCAGTTGTCTGGTGGTATATTCATAAAAAATTACCAGTTAGTAACCTGACTTTTATAATTCATTTGAACCAATAACTGAGTAACACTGTTAGCTTAATTAACAGTTTTAGTATTTCTTAGTTTAGTTTTTGTTGTTGTTGTTATAAGCTTTAAATTAAGTAAAACTTCATTTTTTAAATAAAGTAAAACATTAATGTTTTACTTCAATTACAAATACTCAGGTTTCAAGTATCAAAAATTAAATATATCAGTTGTATCTTTTTTTTTTTTTTTTTTTAACAATATACAAATTTTACTGTTTAATTAATACAAGCTTTTTCCTCAAAAGTTTTTAATCAAAAATATTTTATATAAGATCAAATAAACAACTTATCATTTTCTCCATCCCAAACTCTTTAGATAATGGAATTTTTATACTTTTGTTACTAGGTTAGTGTTAGTTGTTTAATGTTACTCAAACTATATTATAAGCAGTGGGAATTTAAACCTTTCATGACCTCTTCCATTGATGCATTAAATGACAATGAAGGATATACATTATCTAAAATAACCTTATTTTATCAAAAAAAAAGTTTTTATTTGATTTAATTTTATTTGTTATCTTAATTTTCTATTTATACATCTGACTGTGAAATAAATATAAGAAAAATTATAGTCTAACAAATATAAACATATATATTCAGAAATATCCTTAAAAAATTTTTTTTTGTCATTTTTTTAAAATATATTACCAATATAATATACCAATATAATTTTACATAAGAACACAATTTTTGAAAGAATAATTTAGTATTCATTAAACAAAAGTTGTTTTAATGTTTTAAAAGAATAAAGCAGAAGGAAAAAGAGCACAATTATATTAAAACATGTTTTTAGGAGTTTGAGAGAAGTCAAATATTACCAGGTGATGCTGCCCTTTATATTAATGGTATAAAACAGAGTGTTGATGATCTTGACATTTTCAAGTAATTTATTTTTTTAATTTTTTTTAAACTATTTTTAATTTATTTTTAACATTAGTTTTTGTAATATTACATTTTATTATAATTAGTATTAATGAGTTATTGGAATCTGAAGCTATAGGATTGTCTGTGTTAAATCAACTAAGTCTTGATGTAAGTCTCATCCCAAAGTAACTTTTGCATTTTTTAATTTATTTATTCTGGTTTTGTTTGTTTTTTATTTGAATTTTTACAGCATATTTGTTGTATTCTAATTGGAAGCGAGATAATTTTGATTACCCTTTATAACCATTTTTGATTTCATACTTGCCAGTACTATTTTTTTATTGACTAGTTTATTTCATAGTCACCTGTACATTTATATTTTCCTGTTTCATAGTCATCTGTACATTTTTTTACAGGTTCAGTTTTGTAAGGCAACGATATTAAAGTTTTTTTTTTTATAGCTTTCTAAAACAAGCCAACTGCTAGCATTAAGTTTGGTACCAGAGCATGAAAATCTTATTCTTGACACAAGATCAGATGCAGTCCAGGTAATCAATTGATATTATATACAAGCTTGTGTCATATACACTTGTTGTAAAACTGATAATAAATATTGACATAGTAAAATCTGTATCATTTGAGTATCAGGTTTTGTTAAGATGTATTGCACAGTTAGCTAATTAGTCAAAAGTAGTAGCAGTTAGGTACAAGTAGTATAGTTTACTGTTATAACCATAATTAACAGCTAGCAAAAATATTTTATAATAACTACAATATTAACAATCAGATAGTAATAATCACAACTAAATCAATCGGTTACAATAACAACACCAAGTCTTTTTTTGTTCATCATACATAAACTGTTTTAAACGTAACATCATACTTTTTACTAGAAAAGGATTTACGCAGTTACAACAATCCTCCACCTATAAAATCAGGATTTCTAATTGCTGATATAGTAATTGCTGAAATCCATTTTCCAACATAAAATCTGACATTTAATTTTGTTCATTTCCATGCCAACAATGTTGGCATGAAAATAAACTAAGTTAAACGTTGACAATGGATTTCTTAATTTTCTGCCTAATAAAGGTTAAGCCAGTAAAACTCCAGTTGTAGAATGTAATGTTAGACAATACTTAAGGAATACAAAAGCTGATACAATTGTGTCTTAACATCAATTTCTTAAAAGGTTTTTAACAAGTTCTTGAATTTTTGCACTATTTGTTCTACTTCAATCGTCAGTGGTCCATTCAATGTTTGATTATAAGATGTCAAATAGATTTGTTTTATCCTATTTAAGTACAAAAACTGCTAATATGCCTCACTGGAAACCCAGATCCATTGTCACTGACAAATACTTGGGGTGTGCCATAGGTTGCAAGCAATCTTCTGAGTATTTTATTTGTTGCTTTTACTTCAGTACTACTAATAACTTCTACTTCTATTGATTTTGAATAAATGTCCACTACTACTAGAAATATTTTCCTATTCAATGTACTGAGATTGCATGATCAATATGCAACCTTTCCCATGGTCTGCTTGGATATTATAGTTGATGAAATTTAGTTACGCAATAAATGCGCATGAAATAATAATCGCAAATACAACAATAAACGCAATGCCATTGGTGCGCATTTATTGTTCTAGATTTCTGTGAAGTTTCATCCAAGTTGCTGATAAGCTTAAAACAAGTCAAGCTTGGTGTATCACTGTCCCACTGCAACAGTGGTTTACTGATCAGTGGTGTTTAAATAGGTATCCAGAGGTGCTGTTTGATTTATTGTATTATATATATTCCATCCATTCTAGGTTTAGTCTCTGGATCCAATTTCTTCTCATTAATCTAGGTACATTTCCATTAACTTCAGTTGTAGGCAAACTGTAACATTGTACTTGTTCCACTTCATCAAGCCATATTTCTTCTGGTCTGACAAAATCTCTTGCATAAGTCTTTAACACCATGTCAGACCTCCTTAACCTTTCCTCATTCCATTTTCACTCTTTAAGGAAACATCCCCTGTTCTACTTTTCAATGAAAATGCCTCTGTGTCAACCTCCATACCAACCTACCTACCATGGATTTTTACATTAATCAAAATTGGTTTTTGCTGCACATTTTCATTATTTAGTCCACACACAAGATGTAATCATTCAATTTTATGTTCACAGTGCTCTTATAATCTGCTTAACTCAGTGATCTATTCATTGATTCTCTATCATTATATAAAATTGAAATCATTATGCAATGAGGTTTCGGGGTTGGTTTTAAAAGATCTTTCATTAACTTTATTATTTGAGTAAAACTTTTACTTTTGGTGTCATTTTCACATTAACTATGAATAAGTTTGTAAGCAGGTCCTCCAATGGTTGATAGAAAACTGCTTTTTAAAATTCTGGGTCCTTTATGTCATTAGCAAGTAAATAATTTTTAAATCTTTCAATTTAATTGCTAAATTTTTTAAATCAAAAACGAAATATATTAGCTAAATGCATCATTTTTATCTTTGTCACCAGTTGTTATAACTACAATTAATAATAAACTTTATAATAATTACAATAACCTCTTTATAATGATCAAATAATAAAAAATACAAATACTATAATAACTAAATGTTTGGGTAACAGTAACAGAACTTTATTATTTTATTTATTATTAAAATAAATAGTAACTAATTTAAATTTTTAAAGTCAAGTATACCATTATTAAGAAAATCAATTTAATTTTATTAATACTAAGTGTTAATAAAATTGATATTTATACTGATATTAATAAAATAATATATGATGTTAATAAAATTGATGTTAATATTGATATTAATACTGATATTAATACTTTTTCTTTGGTTTTGAAAATGCTATTTGTATAAATCATTTAAAAAAAAAGGGTTTTAAATTCGTAAATTAGGATTATACAAATTAATGGCTGTTTTTTATTATTTATTTATTCTATTATTATTTTTTCTATTTATTTGTGTGCACATATTTGTGTGTTTGCATGTGTATTTTTGTTTTGGTTTGTGCATTTAAGTAATTTTTAACTCTGTATGAACATATTTTAATTTTTATTTAAGTGGATGAATGATCTAGAGAAAGACTCTCAGTACCACTATTGGCCTTCACATCTCCAAGAGGTTAATACTAATATTTAAAAATTCATATAATTTTATAAATAATGTTAAATAAAATAATAGAATAAAAATAAATGTTTTGTAATAAAAAATTTCAAGCACAAAAGATTATTTAAATAAAAGTTTACACTTTAAGTGCTCAAAAAATACAACTTTAGTTTTTCACTTTTTTCTTCATACAAATAAATATTTAAAAAATTTCATACAAGCTTACAAATAAACTTGTAAAAAAAATTTTATATTTAGATTCAAAATATTGAAATTTTGTTTTAAAATTGCTCAAATTTGTGCACCTTTACACAGTAAATAGAAGTTTCAATTTGATTGCAAAAAAATAAGGAATAAAACAATTATGTTCCGCAAACTTTTTAATTATTTAATCTAAATTTTGTATGTTTGATAAAAAACTACTTTTATTAATTTGTTATCAAAGGCTTAATCCGCAAACAAGATAACTCCAGTAAAACTATGCAGGAGCAACATAAAAGTATTTCATATGCCCATATGGCAAGAAGTTATCTTGTTTTTGTTAAGTGTTTTTTATCAGTTTTAAGAATATTTAGGAGTTATCATATTGCACAATGTTTTAAGAAATAAGAAATTATGTTACTGCTCTAAAGTTAATTTTACAAAAAAGTGGAGATATATATTTTTTTCGGATTATACTGTCGATATGTTATATTTCTCTGCAGGCATTAATTGCATACTATTTATATACAATCTATTTTTCCAATCCAAAAATAAATAGACATTTTAATAACTTATATTTAAGTTTAATATTGTTTTATGTAAAAAATTTTAAATCCTACTTAAAGATGCTACGACCAACCTTTCCTGGAATGTTGAGATATGTTGCTAAGAATATATTCCATGCTGTAAGTTAATTAAATTATTTGTTATTAATATACTAGTAAATATTTATTGCATCACAATTTTGAGTTTATTTAAAGGTTGCATTTGTTGATCCCTTGACTCATGAAGGAATTAAATTATTAGAAGAGTTCAATAAGTTAATAAGTCAATCAATGCCAGCAAGGTAAAGTTACATGACGTTTTAAAATTTTTTTTTTTTATTGACTAAAGATCGTACAATACTTAGCAGTATTTTTTTTTAATACTGTTATTTGATTTTCAGGTTTGGTGTAATTTTTGTGACCAAAGCTGGTTTAAGTGATAAAGCTGAAGATGATGCAAGTGCAGGTTTACTCAGAGCATTTTCCTTCATTAAGTCAGATAAAAACATTAAAGATGCGTTTAAATGGCTAAGCACAGTAAGCAAAATATTTTGTTAACAGTCAAATTTGTTAATCATTAGACAATTTGCTTCCACCAAGAAAAGTCTAAAGCAAGACTAAAGTTATATATGTAATATAAAATTTATTGTTCTTTGAATTTTGTTCGAGCCAAAGTTTTGCAATCAAAATAACCCCTCTCCAGTTCAGGGAATTGTAATTTTTATATGGTCACTAATTTAAAATGCCAAAACATTATTTGATGAAAAAAAGGTCTAATTTAAAATTTATTGATTAAAAAAAAAGTTTTAGTCATTATATTTCTTACATGTGTTTTGGTGGTGGGGAAGAAATTATCGGGTAATTTTGTTTTCAACCTCTGATGAGCTATTTTGTAAGGCATCTTCATTCACGCCAGCATAAACATACACTGATTTTCAAATACAAAATCGCAATTTCAGAAATTATTTACTCAATAGTTTTGTATTTTGTATACCAGTACTCAGGCTCTTTGTATGTATGTATGTATGTATGTATGTATGTATGTATGTATGTATGTATGTATGTATGTATGTATGTATGTATGTATATATGCATGTATGTATATATGTATGTATGTATATATGTATGTATGTGTGTGTATATATATATATATATTTAAAATAGTACTATTTTGAAAGTGGCATATATATATATATATATATATATATATATATATATATATATATATATATATATATATATACAGGGCTTGTAATGAAGCGAGCGCGATCGCGTTCCGCTTGTAAAACGCGCCCATAAACGGTATTTTCAAACGTTCTAGGCGCGATAAACAACGCTTGTTCAGCTTATAACAAGCGTATAAAATAACGCTCGTCCAATAGTTCGGGATTATTTTTTATTTTCATAAAATATTTAACAAAGATTTTTTATTAAAGATATTCTATTATCAAAGCACTGATATAAAATATAAAAAGCACTATGTCGTTCTCTTTTGCACTAACGTAATGAATGAGCAGTTTGAAATCGTTAATAGTCACTTATTTTAATAATGGAATTTGCACGTGCAAACACAATGTGAATACAAAAATGCCCAAATAAAATAAGAATAGAAAATTAGAAAACCGTTATAAGAAAATTGAAACTGCAGAGTAATTTTATTCTTGTGAAAATATCAAGTAAGATTTACGTGATTTATTGTTTGTAATATTCCACACAACGTTTATAATAAAAATAAATATTAATAATAGAGTAATTTTTAAAATTAGTTTTTGTTCATAGTATAAGTTTTTTATTAACTATTATTTATTTTAACTCAAATTTAAAACGATTCTGTTGTTTAGAATGTTCGCAATCAAGGACATTTGAATAGGAAACAAAGTAATGATGTCAATATTTATTAAATAGAAAGTTATTAATCTTATTTATTATTATTTCAAATTATTCTTGTGTTATTTTTTTAAGATAAAAAAACGTAATTTAAAAAAGAAATTTTAGAAAAAAATTAAATAATTAATTTGAATAAAAAATATCAAGAAATATAAAAACCATTAACCGTTAATTAAGTTTACAGCGTAACATTTTTAAATACATATATCAAAACAACGAAGCAAAACTAAGTCACTAAATTATACTTCAATACTAAATCAATTAGAAGTTGTGTTTTTGTTTGATATTATTTATTTATAACATAAATAGTTAAAAATAAAATCGCGATCTTACAATATACAAGAAGTTTGGAAGTATAAAAATCTACTTCGTTGAAGTAGTTTCATGAGTGTGATACTAATTCGAACATTTTTTGACGAAAGAATTATGTAACAAATAAAAAAAGATATAAAAAAAAAAAAGCTTTTTATGAGCATCGCCTTCAGCAATTTTCATGATCGCGCTCGCTGACGTTATCTCGAGCGCACATAATCACGCTTGATGAAAACTTATTCTAATTTTACGAGCGCGATATAACACGCTTGACGATTTTCTTTATCACAAGCCCTGTATATATATATATATATATATATATATATATATATATATATATATATATATATATGTATATATGTATATATATTTGAAAGATGACATCTTGTATAAGAGTATATTATATATTATTTTTAAACATCAAGAAATATAGTTTCTCTCAATACTAATAATATTATTATATAAAAAATTTTCTCTGGGTTATGGATACCAGCGTCATCAGCTTGTAAAATATTACAATAATTTTTAATCGTTATAGTTTATATAAAATTGTTACTATTGACGTCAGCGGTTGAATGGCTTCTTTTGATTTTTAAATTTTTAAAATGGCGTCCAAAACATAGTTTTGACATATTGGCCTTCATCAAGATTAATTCCGCCGTTTCGCGCAGAGCACATGTTGTTTTGTATTTCTAGTGCCTCTCTAATTTTTTTTAAACTTTTTATTTTCTACCTTTAATGTTCTTGTTTTTTCCCAAATAATATTTTCTTTGTAAAAGGTTTTATGAAATGCTAATGCAGATTGATTAGGTTTGTTTTCATTAATGCTCTTCTGATGTTGATGCATCCGCGTACTTACCTGCATTTTTGTTTCACTTATGTAAACTTTGGAGCAGTTGCATTTTATTATTTAGGTTCCAGGTTGGCTGTTACTTGGTAGTTTTGTTTTGTTTTTTGATGTTAATAAAGATCTTAAATTTGGGTTTGATTTAAATACTGCTCTGTACCCTGCTTTTCGGAATATTTTTCGAAGTTTTAGTGAAAGGCCTGGTACCCAAGGTAAAGACACTACAGGAAGATTGTTGCATTCTGATGGAATTTTGTTTTTATTTTGTCTTTTTTGATGAAATTGGTGTGTAATATTCCTCAATATCGTACCCATTTTAAACATGTCAATTAAAAAATTTATTTCATTTTGCAAATGTTTACTACAGATGGAGTAAGCTCTGTGGAGAAAACCTTAAAATATAGCTGTTAAAATATTCGGATCGTGATTTGAATGCGGTTTAATTTGAATGTTAGTGATTGATATATGTCAATATGTCAAAGCCAATATGTCAAAACTATGACGCCATTTTTAAAATTAAAAAATCAAAAGAAGCCATTCAACCGCTGACGTCAATAGTAACAATTTTATATAAACTATAACGATTAAAAATTATTGTAATATTTTACAAGCTGATGATGCTGGTATCCATAACCCAGCGAAAATTTCTTAAATAAGTAATTTATTAGTATTGAGAGAAACTGTATTTCTTGATGTTTAAAAATAATATGTATATATATATATATATATATATATATATATATATATATATATATATATATATATATATATATGTATTTATTTATATTGGAAACACTGTAGCATCTAATATTCCATTCATTATAAGCTGTACATGTTTGATTAGATATATAGTTTAAATCATGGGTTTCTAAAAATATGTTGTATAAATTTTCAGTTTGTAGTAATTTTACTGTATATGTAAGAGCAGATTATTTGGTGTTCAACGTAACTTTAAACATTTCATATTAATGTCAAGCAATGTTTCTAAAAATTTTTATCTTAGTTGGTTTTTTTTTAAAGAATTGTTTTTTTCTTTTCTAGTTGTATCGGAATAGTGGTAATGAACCCCCAAAACCTTCAGCTGTTATCAGCTTATTGCAGTCTTGGTATGGAAAAAGTGAAGCTTCAGATGCTTTAGATCCAAAGTCCGATTATGATGATTTAAGGAAGGTATTACAGAAGGATTTTTTATTTTTATTAGTATTTGAATATTTAAATTTTCTTATTCTCATTTTAAAAAACAAGTTAACATAATTAAGTTAGATAAATAAATTTAATATATCTTTCGGAGTCATTTTAATAGAAATTCATCTTTTTTAAAGAACAGCTTTTTATATATCTTTTTGAGTCGTTTTTAATTAAATAAACTTAAAATAAAGTTTTTTTAAAGGAATAAATCAAAATTTTTTAAAGGAACATATCAAATTTTTAATCACAAATATTCTTAATATTGTTTATAATTTGAAGACCTCAGTGAAAAAACCAGCATTGTCACATGTAAAAAGTTTTGATAAAGTATTTATTGATCATTGATAAAAGTCTTTATATAAAGCGACACAAAATTAAAAATTTTAAAGAAAATTATAAAAATTTTATTTTTAATTAAACTTTAAATAAATAATCAAAAAATATATATATTTTTCTTATCTTCAGTTTTCTTTGCTTTATATAAAGACTTTTTTTCAAAACTTTTTAAATGTGACAACGCCAATTTTTCCACTGAGGTTTTCATTTATATTAGAATAAAACTAATTTTAAATTATTATTTTTAAGAGTTCTAATAAGTTCTTCAAAAAAATTGGTCTTAAAACACTACCAGCAATCCTTTTAAATGGAGAGGCACTTTCGAAGGAAGAGGTTATAATTTATTCTATGTGTTGAACAAATATTGTTGTAATATTTTTTATTATATGCTTTGTTAATTGTGAAGCAATAGTTAGTTGAGTGTGAGATGTATCTTAGAGTTCAGATTAATAAAAATAAGAAAATAACTTAATCAAATGAATTCTTTAATAAATTTGCAATAATGTTTTTATATATTTTTGCAATGCAATACTTATACAATAAAATGTTTTTACAATGCAATATTTTTATAATGTAGTATTTTTTCTATCCAATATTTTTACAGTGCAAAATTTTTATAACAGCATTTTTGCAATGCAATCCTTTTACAAAATCTTATAAATTTGATATTATTTTAATCTTCTGTCAGGTATTTTGCAATATAAGAAGGTGCATTGTATCTAAGGGTCTGCGTCTGAAAACGGTACAAGACCAAACGAAACGATGAAAAATATTGTTTTGATAAAACCGTTATGAAATGAAACAATTTTTATCTTTTTTTGCAAAATACGGTACAAAAAGAAATACAATTTTCTTGTTTTGTGATAAATATGGGACAAATTGACAATAAGCTCTTGTTTTGAAAAAACCGGTACGAAACAAAATAAGGTTAAACTTTTTCTAAAATGAAACGATTAAAAACGAAACAAACAAACAGGAAATTTCTGAGTTTTACAAAAAATACTAATATTTTTATGACATATAGGGCTAGCATAAAATAATAAAGTAATTTACTTTTATATTGCATCAATTTACGCACACATTTTTGATTTTTACGAGAAATTAGGTTTATTTAGACTATTATATTTCACAATAAATTTAAATTTTCACAATAAAAAGTAAAACATTTTTATATCAATATTTGTTAAGTGTCACTTTCGGATAATTGTTCTGGAGTTTCCATTGTTTTTCTTTTGATTCCTGAAGATGTTGGTGTTGAAGGTAAAGAAGAAGAGAATAATGGCGTTGATGAAACGTTTTTTGTTTTGAATGATAACTTTTATTGCTTTTGAAAAAACAAGCATCGTTTATAATTTTCAAGGTCATGTGAGGATAGACA
This sequence comes from Hydra vulgaris, assembly GCF_038396675.1. Lineage (NCBI taxonomy): Eukaryota > Metazoa > Cnidaria > Hydrozoa > Anthoathecata > Hydridae > Hydra > Hydra vulgaris. The sequence goes on from NC_088920.1 coordinate 33,255,689, forward strand.
AGATCATAATAGGATAATCTTCAGCATCGTTTATAATTTTTAAGGTCATGTAAGGTTAGACAAGATCATAGTTGACTTTAATCAAAGTCAATTGCTTTGCTGTCTGAGTGGAACGACTGTCTTTTATCATTTATAATTCCACCGCTGGCGCTGAACACTCTCTCACTACAGCTTGATGCAGCTGGAATGCAAAGCACATTTCTTGCCAACTGTGCTAACAATGGAAAAGCAGAGGCATGTTTTTTCCACCATTTCAGCACATCGACTTTATGCTTTTCTTCAAGATTCAAACTCCCTTTCAATTTCCGGTACATTTTGACTAATGGTGTGGTTATTATCACCCTGTTCAATCTCTATATTTTGTAAATCGTCGTACTCATCCACACCAGCTGGCACTTTAACTTGTGTAACTTTATGATTATTTTTTTCAATGATCAAAATAGCTTCCAACAATGGATGATCGTTGATGACTTTCCTGGTGAACTCTTCAAAGATATCGTAATGTATAAGCATATATCCTGAAATCATAAACAATAACTGTTAAATTTAGTCTTTTAACAAATAACGAATATTAAATAATGGTTTTTTTACCAAGAAATAAAACTTATAGCCTCTAAAGTGCAGATAAAGAAGGTTTCCCAAGGCATAGTATTGGTTGTATCTACCGTGTTCATTGAATCGCGTGGCTATGTGTAAATGCTCACTTAGTTTTTTACAAAAAGCAATAATTATTTCTCTGTTTTCCATATCAATGTGGTTATGAAGAAAATCATCAGTTTTATAAAGCATAGTTAGCATATGATGAAGCACTGGTTCAGTGTCCTTGGACATGCAATCTGACATAATCTTCATTTTATTTAATACTGGCATCAGTGAAGTCATCAGTGAAAATTGGTTGTCACTTGGAATAATGTTCTGTAGTGGGTTGTTATTTAGTGCATCTTTTTCTCTAAGAGAAATCAACACATCTTTAAGTTTAAGGATTGACTCCAGCATAAAACAGTTAGAATTCCACCTGGTTTTTACCGGAGCAATGACTTTAACATAGTTTACACAAAGCAACATACACTCTTTTTCAATAAGTTGACAAGCTAATGTGGACCTGTAAACTTTGCTAGAAAGTTAGAAATATCTATGCAGTCTTTGACTTCTTGCACTTCATTGGTATCATGAAGTAGGCTAGTGTTTAGTAGGTGGTCTGCACACAACAGTGATTCATATTTTATTTTGTTCATGATTGACACAGCATGTTTCATGTTTGCCACTGCATCGTGGACAATGACTTTCTTGGGCACGGCGTCCAACACCTGATACTTTTGGATCATTTCTTCCAGAGCCTTAAACAAGAATGAAGATAAATTAATGATTTATAAGATAACTTAAGCAGCCCTTGGGTTTTACAATAAATTAATAACTCTTTCAATAAATATCAAAATCCTAGAAGAAATGCTATTCTAGCGGAAGGATAAGTTTTACTTTAAAAAATTTTTTTTTTTTACGAGCACAAATTATATTGACATAAAAAAAATTACTTTGCTAATATGGTGCCTGTGTGTCTTCCCACAAAATTGTCAAAGTTGAGAACATATTTCTTCAGTTCAAACTGACTATTGATATAGTGAAGAGTAAGAGTCATGTATGGATCCTGTGACCTAGAGGTCCAGTCATTAGTGGTGATAGCCACCTGTTGACAACTGAAAACTTCTTTTTCAATTAGGTTTTTCACAGTATCCATAACGCTTTCATAAAGCAATGGAAGCTTGTACCTTGAAAAATTCAAGGAATGTTTCACAATTACTTTTGGATTTAAAT